>NC_089651.1:6092500-6235000 GCF_037042795.1 Molothrus aeneus | reverse complement strand
ACAGATCAGGTCTTCCAGCCTGGGGAATGTGGCACAGGAATTTCTACATCCTCACAAGGAACAGCACTCTGATCCCCAGCTGGCAGTGGTCATTCAGGAGTTAAAGATCAGTACAAGATCAATAAAAAGATCAGTTCAAGATCAATAAAAGGGTCTAAAACATCAATCTGGAAACAGTTGTATGGAGTGAAGCTTGTTGGAGGACGTGACATCCCATTTTGCAAAATTGCAAGCTGATGGGTAATACTCAAAACGATTTCCTAGCAGAAAAATGATTGCAGAAATTTAAGGTAGGAGCAGCAGCAATCTGGTATCTAAAGCTAAGGGAAAGCTCTTTTCATACGAGCTGCAATTTTAAATTAGTCAGATTTGATAGATTGTTACCAGCACAAACTGAAGGGAAAAAAAAACAAACAACAAACCCAAAACCTTACCCAAACAAGACCAGTTGTTTCAGATATTTTGCTCAGTATTTGTGCATATTCACCAGATTGACTGGTCAAGCATAATCACCCTGAGGGACTCAGTTATGCTTGACAAATCAGAGATGGTATGGCTCTGCTTATATACTCTTGAAGCATGAACTCACTCTCATATTTTCATTCTTGTTTGCTGGATTTCATTTTTAAAATTTATTTAAAATTTTTATTACATTTATTTATTTCAATTTTTCATTTTTTTGTTAGTCTCAAATATGGAATAATGTTAATGTTTATTGAACCTGAAAATGCCCCTATAATCAACACTTTCATTATCCCTAAAAATTATAGCAGACTTAGAGAAAGGGAATTGGAACAAATACCAAGAGACTTTTAAAGCAAAACATGTTCTGACTGACTAGATCAGTGTAAAAACACCAGGGAAATTACTTCCCTTCAATGTACAGTCTTGGCCTACTACTCTACAAGCTCAATAAAAACAAATTAACATCCCAATTGCACTTCAAGGAATGGATATCCATTTACATGGATAATGCAAAACATCTGGCAATGAATTCTGAAGCAGCCTATGTACACTTCTGAGTCTACTGAAATATGGTAAAAAATACTTGCTTTTAATAAAAGAAGGCTTCTTATGCTGAAAACATTCTTACTATTCCAGCTTTTTGCAAAGAACCTATAGATTGCTCAAAATGACTATATATCATATTAATGATATATTATATATATTCTATATGTTATATAAAATTAGTATAAATATAATTACATATTGATAATTAATATTATGTATTAGTATACTATATTATATAATTTTTGTTGGCATGGAAGTCAGAGAATTGTTGATTAAAAGGACTAAACTACTTCCTGTGATGTGCTGTAATGTACTAGGTTATAAGTACCTAGCTAAGGCTGCAGCTCCAAAGTAAAATTAAAAATAAAAATATCTAAAATGAAAGATACAGATATTGTCAGATGTCAGCAGGGAGACTTTAAGGAAGCTCAACTTGCCTCTGAATCTTTCCCCCCAAAAGTCCCTGAACAAAGTTAAGTTTACTCTTAGCAGCCATATTTTCCACAGCTTTCAGGTCTTTCACTTCTCTTCCCTGCACCCTTTGTAATGCTTTGCTTGAATTTTTGTTGTCTGGAGCTAGAGGTGGAATTCCAATAACATTCTTGTCACTGTAGGGGTAATACAGATTATTTTGCATTTTCTCCCCACTTCCAAAGGATATTTCTCTAATAATTTAATGATTACAGCTGTTGGTTTTAATATAACTCTGCAGAACATATTGACAGCTCCTGACGGTTTCATTCTGAGTTTTGTTTCCATGAATGCAGGATATCCAAAACCAAATTACGCCTCATAAAAAATACATTAGGAATGGTTTTTTTTCCCCTGATATTACAGACACAAGGCTTTGGATTCCAATGCATTCACTCCCTCAATGAGTTTTCCTCGTGCATAACAGCAAAATAAATAATTCTTTGCTGCTTATGCCTCATGAAAAAAAGGAAAATGGAACAGATTCAAGGCCATAAGCCTTCTCCCAGAAAGGACTAATGCAAGTCATACATCCTGAGTGGCCTCTCCATCTCCATAATGAATAAACCAACGAATTCTGAAAGAACCTATTTGGCCTTGACAATGTCAAGTGAACAAATCCAGTCTTTGTTACAATTTCAGCCATCAGTCATGCTTCACCAGTGTCACTGCCTGAAAATATGTCCCACACCAAGCCCTGACTATATTTTTCTCATCTGCTACTTACAGCATCAGAAATGTCCTTCAAGTTCCCCCCTCACATTATGATTATTCATGGAACATAACAGACACTCATGAAAAATCTCTGTAGCAGCAAATTTCCTCTGGAAAACACCCTACAGGTTTGGTCTGAGCTCTGAAGATTGGTGAGTTTGCCCAGGGTAAAGGGCAAAAAGCCTGAGAACCAAGCATGGATTCTTTCCATGACCATGAGACTCCAGATCCCTTCAGAAAACCTATTCAGCATCAATCTGTATTGAGCTGGGTTTAGGAAATGTGGTGATGTTTGTGGGTCCCCAGGATGAGGGAAGAGATGAGAATCTTGACTCCATGTTTCAGAAGGCTGATTTATTATATTATGATATTATATTAAAAAATTATATATAAAACTATACTAAAGAATAGAAGAAAGGATTTCATCAGAAGGCTAGCAAGCAAAGGAGTGGAATGCATAATAAAATCCTGTGACTGACCAGAGTCCCAACACAGCTGGACTGTGATTGGCCATCAAGTAGAAACAACCACATGAGACCAGTCAAAGATGCACCTGTTGGGAAACCATCTCCAGACCACATTCCACAGCAGCAGATAATTATTGTTTCATTTCTGAGGCCTCTCAGCTTCTCAGGAGAAAAAAATCCTGGCAAAAGGATTTTTCAGAAAATATGTCTGTGGCAAGGAAACATCCGAGAGACACCAAGATTATATGGAAAATTCACTTGGTGAATTCCTACAGAAATTAGTCTTGCCTTGCAGGCTGCCCAAACCAGCAAAAACCTCAAGATGCTCTAAGTAGAGGCATTGTGGAGACCCATCCCCAGTTTTTCATAGTGTTGAAAAGGAGACAACAATGGCACTGGCTTCCTACATTTCTACTATAAAACCAGGAAGCCCAAATCCTTGGATTTTCAATTAGAATCTCAGCTTTGGGATTTCAGACAGCCAACAGCAACAATAAGGCTAATAGCTTCAATTTCTTCCCTCTGTTCCAGAGGCCTTGAGAGAATATTTATTTAAGAAATAACATATATTTGGTTTCCATAACAACATTTTTCTGCATGACAATAAGTATAAAAACAAATTAACCCTGCCATTCCTGGTGTTCTCTAGCAGCCAGTTCTGTCCTCAGACAGCACTTTTAATTAGCATTTAAAGAATAAGCTGATTTTTCATGCATCACACATTGGTGTTATGGGGCCTTTTTTAATCCTCAGAGTATGGCTTTTCTGCATTTATTCCTTTTTTTTTTTTTTCCCCTCCCATAGAGATCTAACTTCCAAGTTCAATACAACTCCCTTATCTACATCCTGCTGGGTATTTCAAAACATCTTCCCACACATAACAAGCAACTTGTTGCATTTCTTTTATTACTTGTATACTACCTTAAGGGTCATATACTGTTTAAATATGCCTTCAAATTATCAACAATTACTTACTCTACAATATACTTCATTCCAGTGTTACATTTAGGAAGGTCTGGCACAGCATCCAGGCTGTCAAATGGTTCTGATGAGATCCTAAGCTCATTTTTAGAGTATTAAATGTACTGCATTTTCTGCAAGCACCAGACAGAATTCCTGGTTCAGATATTTCTTACTAAAATAGAACTGGGTTAACAGAAGGTGGTGTGCAGTTGGTGTCAAAAGAATGACGTGTTCAGAAAAAAAGGAAAAAAAAAAGAAGAAAAAGAAAAAGTAATGACTTTTCCTATTCTAGGCTTGCTTTAAAGAGAGACAAAGTGTTTCTTTCTTCTCTATCCTGAATATATCTTATATACACCTATATATATATATATACATGTATATATATATCTTCTATATCCTGTATATAAAATCATAACATCTAAGTCTTGGGGTCTGTTGTTGGAAAAGTTCCATACACAGTCGTGGCAAGGGCACTGATTTATAATTTTCAAAGTCTGATCCAATTTCCCAAGTATTTTATAACCACAATAGGCTCCACCCAGCAGCCTCCTGCAATAGGGTCCTGTCTCTTTTTACCCACTGACTTCCAAATTTTTCCCAGTAGGGGAAAGATGGATGGCAAAATACATCATTACTGGGATGCTATGCTGATTTTTGTAGAGGAAAGTAAGCAAAGAAGCCATAAAACCATCTCTACTTTCCATTTTCTACTCAAGAAAGACTCAGAGAAACTGATGATGATAAAAAAGCAGTTCCTTAGTTTAGTTTCTTAGAAATAGCACGTGGTTTTAAGGTGGTTGTTGTGGATGTGTACCTTGAATTTGTGTTTTGAATGTCTGCTTTTATAGAATATGAGTGTGCCTCCCACGAGTGGAGCACTTTAAGATCCTGCCACCTGTGGATTCTGTTCTCATTTGTCTAAGCGATGCTGCCTGAGAACAGTTTGCACATGGAAAGGGGGAATAAAAAAAATTAAATTCATGGTCACTGAAATCAAAGTCTTCCAAAAATCTATGTCCAAGAAAGCTGCTAGCATCCACTCATGAAGGGGTCAAATGAAACAAGTGCACATTAAAAAGAAACATTTGTACTCTCAAGGAGAAATGAGATTCAGGTTGTGGTTTTAACGGCTGCCTCTTCATAAAGTGAGCATTTACCTTGTCAGTCAAGAATGGCACTAAATTACATAAAAACTGCAATTTCACCAGTGAGTGATTTCTAAAGGCTGCAGAGATCAAACAGAGGATAAACCAGAGAAGCTCCAAATTTGTTGATTGTGCTGTATTAAACCAGTTAACAACCCAATTCACTGATGAGAACACCTCAACTCAAGCTCTTTGCAATTCTGAACAAAAACTATTCCCTTCGTTCAAGTGAATATTTCATTAACTTTCCTGGGATTTAATTTTCCTACTGTTTCAGTATCTATTTATGCCCTATTTAATACTTATAATGGAAATTTCACTGTTCACAAGTACCATGGTATGCAGTTGCAGTAGCTGAGATAGGTATCAATATATATATATTACACATTTTAAAATAAATTATATATCTATAAATGTGTGTATACATATATACACACACATTTTTTTAAAAGGTGTGTATACATATATATATAGATATGTGTGTGTGTCTACAGACACATATGTTTTTTATGGAAAAACTGCTAAATTCTGCTAAATCTGATAAATTCTGCTAAATCTAAATCTGCTGCTCTTGTAAACCAGAAGGGACAAAAATACAAAGCAGTTCCCTAAAGTGACCAGTGAATGCTATTATATCCACAAAGGGCAGTGAAGCAATAATAGCAAAAGAAAAAAAAAAAATCAAGTAGAAAAAATAATGCTTTTGTACTTTAGAAAGTGTAAAAACACGTGTTGCTCAGCCCCTGCTCTCCAGAGCACACCTGCCACTTTTCTATCCTATTTCTAGCAATAGTTCAGGTCCACTTGCATAGAAGAAAAAAAGAAGGGAGTATGTTACATATAAAGCATTCATATTTTTGTAATTTTTACTTCAGCATGCACGCCTTCCTGTGCATGAAACAGAAATAACCAAAGATATTTCTTCAGGTGGCTGGGAGAACAACTTCAAGATAAAACCTCTTAACTAGGGTACAGCTGTTGACATGAAGCAGTAGATTTCAAGATTTGTCTCTGTGAAATGTACTGCCATTTGTAAATAATTGGAATTATCTGTAGAAACAATCCCCTTTATGGTATGTGCATGGGGATTGTTTCCAGTCAAAATCATTGAAAATAATTGAAATTATCTGTAGAAACAATCCCCTATATGGCATGTGCATGGGGATTATTTTCAGTCAAAATCATTGCAAATAATTGGAACTATCTGTAGAAACAATCTCCTCGATTGTATGTGCATGGGGATTGTTTTCAGTCAAAATCATTGTAAAGAATTGGAATTATCTACAGAAACAATCCCCTATATGGTATATGCATGGGGATTGTTTTCAGTGGAAATCATTGTAAATAATTGAAATGGCATGTGCATGACATTTATTTTCAGTCAAAATCATTGTAAATAACTGAAATTATCTGTAGAAACAATCCCCTATATGGTATGTGCATGGGGATTGTTTTCAGTCAAAATCATTGTAAATAATTGGAATTATCTGTAGAAACAGTCCCCAATATGGTATATGCATGGGGATTGTTTTCAGTGGAAATCATTGTAAATAATTGAAATGGTATGTGCATGACATTTATTTTCAGTCAAAATAATTTTAAATAACTGAAATTATCTGTAGAAACAATCCCATATATGGTATGTGCATGGGGATTGTTTTCAGTCAAAATAACTGAAATTATATGTAGAAACAATCCCATATATGTTATGTGCATGGGGATTGTATCCAGTCAAAATAACTGAAATTATCTGTAGAAACAATCCTCTCTATGGTATGTGTATGGGCAGTGTTTTCAGTCAAAATCATTGCAAATAATTGGAATTATCTACAGAAACAATCCCCTATATAGTATGTGCATGGGGATTGTTTTCATTGGAAATCATTGTATGATTTCCTGGAGTGCTAAAAATAAGGCAGATTTCACAGAGCACAGCTTTCCTCTTTGCCTTTTCCTTTTGAAACATCTGTTCCCCACATAACCCTAGGAGCTGCTAACACTTTGAAGGCACTCAAAGACAAATCCATCCTTCAGTGCCTCTGCAATAAGCCCTTCTCTCATCATGCAGCAGGCATAACTGGCTCCATGCATGCAGAGGGATGAAGCATCACCTGCATGTTGTCCTACACAGCATTCATTACACCATTCAAATCAAGAATAGGAATCAAAACAGATCATTTTTCTGGGAAGCACCTGATGCACATAGGTTTGCCTTCATGACCCAGGTCTGGACAAAAACCATGAATGAATTTCTGTATTTTGTTATTCTTCACTACATAAAGGGCCACAACACCTTAATGGGAAGCAATACATTTTTTTCCCCTACTACCTCCTTCTCTTCCAAAACAGCTTGTGCAACACCAAGGGAGCAGAGGAAAGGGAGCAGATGGTGAGAGATGCACCCTTTAGCAGAGCAGCCCAAAAGTCTCAATTCAAACCCTCCAGAGAAGGGCAGGTGCTGCAGCAGCTGCTGCTGCTGCTGATCACAGGAGCTTGGCCAGGCAGGCTGAAAGAACCCAAGGCTGCCAGCACAAAAGGTTTCTGCTCTACCTGCAGCTCAGCAAGGCTGACAGGTGGTTAATGCCTTTTACTCCTGGGGTGAGGGTTCTCCACCCTCAACACTTTGTTAATAATGCTGCCTCACTGAAGTAAAATAAAAGCTCCTTGCAGTACCTGTAAATATAGGTACTTTGTGCAAGAGGCAACAGAAAATTCTTATTTTAGGAGAATGCATACACACTTAAATACCTTAAACACATTTAAGACAACGTGCTGTCCTTCCCAGACAGAACTTTTCCAGATTTCTCTGCAATTCTTTCCAGTCTCAGGGTTTCAAGGACTCCCGTTCATAGAGGAAAATTTAGAGCATTTCCATTCAAATAAAGCTTAGCATTAGCATATGCAGTCCTCAGCCTGAAAATGAGGTTGCCAGGGGATTACAGTGTGCTGTTCCAAGAGAAAAATAAAACAGTAAATCCACATGCTGTAAGTTGCTAACTAGAATCAGCTGTAACCATAAAGATCTAGTCATAAAAATGGCTTTTCTTAATGAGAAAATAAGAAAAATAGGAATTTTTCTTATGTTTTAACAGCAGGTATTACTAACTCAAGAACACAGTATTACTTTTAAAAGGCAGGAAGCATAATACTTTCATAAAATTCTGTTGACAAGTTCCCCATGCAACATTTATTTGATGCTGGGTGCACCAGTGCATTTCTCAGTCACACTTTCCTGCGCATTTTATTTTCTATTCTTGCAGCTGGATGTGCACTGGACTTCCAGAACCACAGGGAGTCCCAAAGCAGGAATTTCTGTGAATGAATGCTTCTCCCACAGTTCACCCAAGAGCCCTGCCTCCATTCATCACTGAAAAGCAAAATATAATCTCCTCCATCCCTCCACTGGATTAACACCAGTCTTCAAAAAAAAAAAAAAAAAAAGGTTGGAACAAAAAGATTGAAAACAACTGCCATATGATGGAATGAAGGGATTAATATATTTACATATATAGTAATACAAACATATTAGTAATGAAAATTTCCCCCTTTTTTTTAAGAATTAGTCTCTTAACATGGGACATGACCATTGCTCCTCTGAATATGTCTAGGAGTCATTGTTAAAGTATCCAAGCAGGAAGAACATACAAAAAAGAGGGGGGGAAACCTCAGTCAATCCTAAATTAACCTAATTTTTAGCAGATATCCCCTCAGTTTAATTACAGAATGAGTCATGTTTAACGATCCTTCTAGGTTACAAATGGAGAGTTCCTCAAATTTTATACTGTGTGTATAAATAACATATGTGAACATTTAAAACTCTAACAAATATTTTTTTTTCAATATAAAGCTGCTGATAACACATAGTCCCAAAATGAGAACAATGTTTGTTTGGATTTCTGAGACAAAGGAGATATGTTATTACTATGTAATGTGTTTTGCTTTTCAGAATAGAAACACAAATCAGATTATTTTAGATAATACTACAAGAAGAACTTGTCTCAGTGCATTAAAAGCTGGAATGAAATAATCTTAAAGAATCATTTGAAACTATTTGATATGAAGAAACTGTAGTTAGTGGATTTCAGTTTGCAGCCTTTCTTTCCAGGGGTCTATGGACTATTTAAAGAAGGGATGCACAAAATATTAGTTATGAAAAACAATATAGTGTAAGGACAAAATATTTGGGTTTGTTGGTATTAAGATCTGGCAAAGGAAGAAACACTTTAACACTGTTGCCTTCCCTCAGATGAAACAACACTTTTTCAAAAATGGGCTTAAGAAATTACTAAAAAGAAATAAAAAATTAAAACGCAGTTTTCTTCCTCTCTAAAGAAAACCAAGGGTTTCCATCACAGCCAGGAGATTATGAATTGTATGGAGACTGATAGTGGGAGGCAGAGTCCCTAATTTCTTTCAGCTGTGTTCTAGAAAATCAAACACAGGCCTTTCTTGCACTGATTGAAGGTGATGCTTTCCTGCTGTGAAACAGGGAAGTCACTAAAATAAAATGATTGTCAAGTTCCAACCCAATGGTCTAGGCAGAGAAAGGGGAGGAAAAATGATGCCTATATTTGTGAATTGAGCTATAATTTGTCTACCTGTGATATTACCTTTTGATACTTGTACATATTCTAAGTAAATGAATTTACTCCCTGAATTCACACTAATCAAATACACATACCTATTGTTTAGACATAAAAGTGAGATGTAGCATTTATGAGCTTTAGAGTCATAGGCTGAGCTGAACTTACAGTTACATTCCTCTCACACAAGTGATGCCTCAGGTTCAGCTTTTCTATGTTTCCCATTCTGTGCTGCTTTAGTGTGTGGGTCTGAGCTTCACATGAGGGGATGCTGAGCTCTGTGCACAGAGCAGGGAGACAAAACAATTCCTGCTCCAGCTGGGCACCAAGGACAAATGATCCCAATCTCAGCCCAAGAGCACAAACCCCGTGGGCTGGAGAGAGAAAAACAAGCAGGGTGGGACTGCAGGGGCTAAAGCTGGAATGGGACAATGAACTGCAAGATGCAAATGGAGCAGAACTGATCCAAGGGAGAGAGCCCGGGAGCGCTGGGGCATTTTGGGGCCATTTTGGTTCATCTTGGGTGCAGGCCTGGCTGGGCTCTGGTGCTGCCCAAGGTGGATCCATGGAGGAGATGCTTTGAATCAATCCCTGCTTGATTCTTTAGCTCTGCCCAGCCTCTGCTCTAGGGCAGCCTGCACAAGGCATCACAAATACAAATATTCTGATAGGAAACACAGTGCTAGATGGGCTGGTTCTCATCCTGCAGCAGAGTGCAGGTGATCACCTACTGCCCATTCTTCTACTTCTTTCTCTCTAAACAGCCCCACATTTCCTGCACCCAGCACAACTCTCTGAGTTACAGTGGATGTTTACCTGAATGGGTCCAGGGAAAATATATAATAACCAGACCATGTTTCCTGGCAGAGTCAAGATTAATGAGTTACAATTTTAGAAGCAGTACTACTCATTTGGGCCTTTTGGCTTTCATTTTTTAATGAGGTAACCTTCTATCTTTGCACCTTCATTTCCATCCTATGAATTAATCATCAAGTGTTATCCATACAAAGGCTCTCAATGTTTTCCTAGTTTAGATACAATTTCAAGGCTCATTATTACATTCAGTCACCAAGAAATCACTTCTGCATCACAGCTGTATTCCACCTACAAAAGTGAGCAGGAGTTCTGTGGAAGACAACTGCTCAAGTGTAGGGATTTCATGGCAAGAAACATTAGAATTGTGTTGATCTGTTCATAAGGCAAAAAAGAATGAGAGGCTGGGCATTTTAATAACTTGCTAATGTCACCAACTGAGTATATTTTGACAGGAAATGCATCTTGGTCTTGTGTGACTGGCATTAGGGCTGCATTTTCCCTGCAGGATTCTAGTAACTCACTGCAGTTTGTGCAGTATTCTGGTAACATGCTGTTCCTACAGGTGCTGAGTGGGAAGATCACAGTGGGGGATGTGATGGATCACTCTCTGGGGGAGCACAGGGATCTGTGTGTCTGTCTGACAGCCTGGAGTCTTATGATCACCTCCAGAAGCAACTGTGCCCTTCAGTCTTGGTGCTGCTGTTTATTCAAGGCACAAGTGGCTACCAAGATTTCCATGGCTATCTCAGTGACTGACCCTCAGCAGCTCTTCCAAATGCAGGAAACACTGTTTTCCAGCAGTTTTTGTTAAAATAGCACCTGTGTTCATAGGCAGTCCTTTTATTCTGGAGTTAGTAAATCTCCTTCAGAAAACTGTAGGAAAATTAAAACCAGGCACATTGCTGTTTCACAGTTGGATGCCTAACACAAACTGAAAGGAAACTCTGAAAACAAATTAAATGAGAAAGAATTTTTAAGGATTATAATTTTTTGCCTAGATGGTTATTCAAATCAGGCTCCTTTGCCTAATGATTACATTTTCATTTTCATACTTAGCCTCTCACATGCACATACGCTGAGTAGAAAACCGACCACGACAATTTATTGCCTGCAGTTTCAAATTGTTTGTCAGAAAAGATGAGTGTCAAACTCAATGCTCTGGTTTGTTCCTGCTCTGTTAAATGTTGTACAACCAAGACAAAAAGTGCTCTATGAACCCTTCCAAGCACCAAGAAGTAAGCACACTATTCATCAACTCACCTACAACCATGTTTTAGAGGGTTTTATGATGATAAAGGGAGGTTTTAGGATGATAAATGCCCTAACGAGGGGATGTTTTCTGAAATGACAGATCCATTTCTGAATACACAAAACTTTCCAGCAGCCATAAGGGCCATGCTGTCTGTGACACACCTGAGAGAGGCAGTGATGCTGTGAGCACAGGTGAGCTGCCCCAGGGACAGGGAGAAGCACAAAGCCCCAGGGGGGTGGTTTGCACCACACCATCAGGGAGTGGCCTGAAGCAACATCTAATTATAACATCACATGATTATGTCATTAAATCATGGACAACCATTTATTGTCTTCTGCCTGCCAATTACATTGATGTTTAATGAAGCAGGAGAGAGCAGCTTCTACACAACCCAAATTTTACTCATTGTATCTACTTCTTTACTGAGCAGCTTAGAAAACAAGACAGGAAAAAATGTGGTTTAATAAGAAAAAAATGATGCAGAATGCTAGATATCTTTATCTGCATTTGGCACTGAACCTGGAGAAGAAGTTGAATTTTTTTACATTCTTTGTAGTTTTATATTCTTTATATATATATATAATGTTATTAATTTTATTTTTATATGAGTATATAAATCTATTTTAATAAATAAATTTAATAAATCTTTTGATAAATAAATATATTTTATTTTCATATTTTTATTTATCTTCATATTTTATATTATTCTTTATATTTTATATTTTATATATCTGCATTTGGCACTGAACTTGAAGAAGAAGTTGATTTTTTAATATTCTTTATATTTGTATTTTACATTATTTCTATTATTCTCATATTTTTATTTATCTTTTATATTATTTTTTATATTATATTTTTTTAATATTCTGGTTCGGCTTTCCCTTGTACAGCAATGCTCAATTCCCATGTTTGCAGATCAGTATAAGGCATTTGGAAGTGCTTGGACAAAAGACTTCATATAAATGTTATTTAACAGCTCCTGAATTGTTGCTTACTTAATATTCACAAGTCATAAAATAGAGACTTGGCTGCTGTCAGTTCCACTTAGTCTGATACGAAAAAAAAATGCATATAAGGAGAAAAAAAACCTCAGAAAAAGCATTAAGAAAAATACTGATTTCTAAAACTGAGCATTGCATCTTTTATAACAAAACTTATGGATGGAAACATTATCTGACTTTTATAACTGAAAATATAATATATAACTGACTTTTATTACTGAAGACAGATCATTTGTGAAAGATCCCTCTTGAGTAATTTCTATTAAAATAAAAAGTGCTGTTATTATTCCTACTGACTTTTCAGAAGTATCTGCAAAGACATCAAAGAGTGATCTGGTAGTGGGAGCAAAATGGCTGCAGACAATATTTGGAATCTTTTTTGTTTTAGGAAAGATTAAAGAGAAAAATCAATGCACTCTGTGTGAATGGACCAAAAAGCACTGTCCATCTAACAGAACTGATAAAAAAATTAGAGTCAGAAACAAAGACCTAAAGATGAGCTTAAGATGAGATTAATTATTTGTGTATCAGCATCGTAGTGATGTGGCATCATACAGACTTAGGCATGAGAAATATTCCTTATCTGGGTACTGACTACCTTTGTCAGCACTGTCATAGGCAGAGGAGGATTTCACATTCTGATTTTTTCTTTTAGCACAGAATGAACACATGTACACAGAATTTACACATGTGGGCAGAGGAGAATGGAAATATTTCAATCTTAAAGTAGTTTCTCTTACCACACTGTCTTTTTCCTGCTGAAGGAAGCAAAGCTAACACACCATGAGGCTCAGAAAGACAGGCTTCTGCTTTACATTCATAAATTCTTTCTTCTTAAGCAACTGCAAGCAGCACAAATGAATATAATTTAGTGTTCATTAACACAGGGTAATAGGATATGTTGTACACAGATTATGATCAAAAAACAAAATAAGCATTGAGAGGTTTGGCATCTGCATGTCAGAAAGATTTCTGCCCAGCATCTTGCATTCTGAGGTTTTAAAGATAAACCCCAATACTCTGTGGGCTCTTACTGCAGAATGGAGTGGTGAAGCATTCTGAGTCAGCATCATATTTGCCCATTTGGCTTTTGTGGGTTCTTTGGGGCTTTTTCCACTCCTACAGGGGTTGGGATTGAAGGTATTTGAGATGATAGTTCACGTTTAGACTAAAGAGTTTATTTTTTTTATTAATGTTATAGCTTTCCAGCTGTGAGTTTTGTAGTCCTTCATTAGCAAGACCCAAAATGGCTAACTATCTCTTGTTAGAAGATCTTTTAAGGCTGAACTATCCAATTATAAATGATACTTAAATGATTTTCTCTTTTAGCTCAATAACTGATCACTCCAAGTCCACAATGCAGACTTCTCTGTTCAATTACAAAACACCACCCAAACCCATGAAGAAAAAGGAAGAAGAAGGTAAAGAAGAACAACCTGTCTCTGCCCTAAAACCTCCATCCTGCTTCACATTTATTACCATATTACCATAAAACCCCAAACTCCAAGTTTTCCACCCTGTGATATTACACAGTTCTAACCAACTCCACACCCATAATCCCAGTGCTATTAATCCATTTTGGAAGCCAGTTTCTCAACCTCAGGGTAAACACAGTATTTTCTTAAGAGTCAGTGCTTATTAGCACAGAAAATCTCAAATTCTCAGCATCCAAGGTGCCAACAGTTTTCACTCTTCCTCAGCAGCTCAGTGCCTGTGGTGATGTCTGAAAGGCAGCCACTACAGCAGCAGAGCCTGCAAGTCACATCCCAAGCCATAGAAAGACAAGAAAAATTACTCATCAAAACTCCTTCTCTCCCTGATTTCTGCTGCCCATGAAAGAAAGAAACCCAAGCAACAGACCAGAAAGACCAAAATGATGGGGGAGCTAAGACTGCAGGCAAACCACAGACTTTGTGTGGTGCCTGAGGGATGCTGAGGGCACAAACAACAACCTTGGAAGCACCACTTAACCATTACCCACATGCCTCACTTGGGTCCCCTTTGCTAGAACAACTGTGAACTTCTTGTTAAGTGAACATCCCCCAAAATTAAATGGGAGTTAGAGCAGGAGGATTGTGCTCCAGCCATTTCTGGAATTCACAGAAATGCTGGAATTCCCTGCTCTGCCCCTGGAGCTGAACAGCAAGGGGACCCAGTGAGGGGCATTTGCTGAGTGCTGTGAGTGCAGAGGGGCTCAGGAAAGGAGGCAGAGGGACATCCATCCCCTCTCCCTGCTCACCTCAGGCTGCAGGGAGGAGTGTGTGGGTTTTTTTTGGTTTTTTCCTGGTCATGCTCTGCAGTTATCACTACATAAGGCAATGCAGTGGCTCAGGGCATTCATTTCCCTGAACTCAAAGTCAACTGCTCACTCTGACTTCTGCCTCCACCTGATGAATTACTTGTCTGCAGTGCCTGACCTATAAATAAACACAGCATCTGTTGGAATGCCAGGTCTGGAAGCCTGGCTCAATAAATCACTCTCCAGAAATTCCCAAAGCTATGAACACTCTTTCCACTGTTCTGTCCTTTCCTCTCCTCTTCTCTCCCACCCAGGGGGAAAAATTTCTGTGTTCTTGCTTTCTCTTTTTCTGTCCTGTTCTCTCCATGCACATATCCCTCTTTTCTCCCATCCAGAGGGAATAATGTCTGTGGTTTTGCTTTGCATTTTTCAATTTCTCCAAGGCCTTCAAGAATACCTTCTTCTGAAGGTATTTCTCAATACCTTCCAGAATAAATAGGAAGACAATAGCCAGGGCAGCTGCTATGTTTTCTATGGGGTGAGAGCCTTCTAATGCAGTGGGAGGCAGAGCTGGGCTCTCTCTAGTACACGGCAGCTGCCCACTGCCTCAAGGACAGTACTGAAGCCAGCATTAATGGGAAATGCCCCTTTACCTGTAGCAAAACACATCAAAACACATCATTTTGTCTGGCTGAGATGGTTAAAAGCAACAGATTTGAAGCTGGCATTTTACCTCTGCAAGATGATGCAACTGCTATTAATGCAGACGTATTTTTTCCTGTTAAATTTGTAAAATTAACAAATGTAAAAAAAAAACAAACCCAAACAACTCAGTGCAGAAAAATGAAAGACAGAGGAACAAAATTATTACTTCTAAAAATATTTGTAGATGAAAGCAGTATTATGTACCTTCAAGAATAAATAGGAAGACCCTCACAATTCAGGAAGAAAATTGTTGGGTTTCCACAGGTGTTGAAGTTTGTCCTTACAAGTTCATTTTCTCCTCAGTAAGATATGAAACTTAATGAGAATAAATGTCTGTGTTTATAGAGGAAAGAGCTGAAATTAGAACGAGCTTGAGCTCAGATGTTCACTTTCACCAGGCAGTGCAGCACCATCTTTTGACAGAAATACCTCTGGTATAAGTTCATTATTCAAATGACAGGTCTACCACAAACAGCAAAAGAAATTTTATGAAATAATATTGTTTTATATTGAAAAGGAAAAAAAAAATGGTCACCCCTAAAGTTAGCATCAGGATTATGTATGGTTTTGGTGTTAAGCTGAAAATTTCATGGGAACACCACCCATGCAGATGCAAATATCAGATGGGAGGTTTTATAAGCTATCACAAATCAGAGCAGAGGCTTTGGTAAGAAATTACTTCAGTTAAAGACTCAGGGGTAAAGGAAGTCCTGCAGCTACCCAAGACGTCTGGCCTGGTGCTGTGTTGGCCAAGCGCAGCCTGGATACTCAGGTAGCATAAATTCATTCCTTCTCTTTCTTTCTGAAAGAACAGAAAATGTGACACTGAAAATATTTTGGGTAATAACTGCTGCAATTCAGCATCCCTTTGTACACATTGAACCTTTTGCTTTCAAAAGCTCATTTCAAAACATTTTTCCCCAATAAATGTTTTCTCTTAGTTTCAATAATATGTTCAGAATGTAGATTAAAATACTAAAAAAATATTTTAAAATTATAATATTATCCAGGTTTCAAAGTGTAATTTGAGAACTCATTGCCTCATTAGGAATTTTCAATTGCATGTGCATTTTTCACTCTTGACAGAAGAACTTCATATGCAACTTTGAAATACATTCCACAGACCAATTGCAACTATTAAACCTTTGAAATACATTCCATAGACCCATTCCAACCCTAAAACTTCAGAATAGCTAATGAGGGAAGAATTATTTATAGCTTAGCCTTTGGTAGAAGGAATTCTAAACAATATCTGAATCAAGCTCTGTAACTTCAGAAGGAAAAAATAAAAAAAAAGAAAGAAACCTCTGAAGCCAAAGGGATAAAAGAGGAAAGTGGAGGTACTTTTTTCTATAAAAGTATTGGCATTTATGCTCCTATTGGGTTTGTAATTTTAACAGCAGCTCTGGTACTTTACACTGAAGGCCTTTGATGCACTTTGCCAACCGTAATGAACACATCTTAATATTTCTCTAAAGCAGCAAGGTGGTGTCCTCAAACTTAGCATGAGAAAATGACACAAATACACAGAAAGGATTTCTGACCCACTTTGGAATGCATTGAGCCACTGAATCAGACAGTGTGCAAATTTTAGATCAGCTAAAAGCAAGTAGTCAGGCCAGCTCAGGGAGCACAATGAGAGCACAGAGACAGAGCTCCCCAGGAAGCTGGGAAGCTTTCTATTCTAGTAACCGCAGCCAAAATGAAAGGAGCTACTGCCCCATTTAGGAACAGAATTCAACATCTTCACCCTCTTGAAAAATACCTTCTATGCAGATATGTATTTTATACACCTATGTATAAAATATTGTCATTCTACCAACTGCAAATCAATAACTTCCAAGGAAAACTGAGGAGAAAGAAAAAATAATGTTATTCTCATGATGCTCATATGGCAGAATATAGGACTATGAGGTAGGAAATAGGATGCAAAAGAGACAAAACTATTTTTTGCATTTATTTCCCTTTATTGAATCCATTATAGTCATTATTTGTCACACCACTGTATGGTGTACAGGAAAGCACATCCAGCTAAACTGTCCTTCCTTTCCAACAGCTCAATAACAAAAATGCTCTGCCCCCAGTAGTTTAAGAATTGGAGAGATGCTGTTAATTAACCTGTTCCAGGCACTGAAAATTCTCTGTGCATTAGAGTTAGTGGTTTTTTTCTTGCTGCTAATGATTTAATTGAGAGATGAACAAGAATTAAACACGGTAAAATTCAGTTTCTGACTGAATTTTCAGTCAATATCAGGTCAGTTTCTCCCTTGTGTTGCAAAAAGGCAGTGTGTTTATCACTGTGAAGATTACAACAGGTTAGGGAGTAATCCCTGCTGGACAGCCTGGGTCTAAAATAGCAAAGCATCTTTTTATTTCATGCTACTTATGCTGGACTGATTTAGCCCATTCATGGCTTAAGCACTAAGTTTAATCCTCAGAACTCTCAAAACAAACAGTCCATAATACTCACATGAAATACTGATTTTTTTTCCAAGTGCAACTGAAGAGATTATTCCAACCCTCACCCAAGCCCCAGAATGCACTGCCCAGGTCAGACAATATGTTCTGACACTAAAAAGATCAGACTCTGGAAACATCAAGGTGATCAAAATCTGCCCCAGGTTAGGAGAAGAAATGGACCTTCAGCTTGTTTCTGGGGTTCTGATCAGGACTAAATGACTTTCTGTCAATTTTGCCTGTGGGCTATTAGAAAAATGCCTCATGGCATTTGGTGGATCTGGTTCTGCAAAAGAGCTGTTCAAAAAAATGAACATATTTTATTCAAACACATCTGAGGCACTGCCTCTATCTCCCCCCTTTTCTGTTTATCCAAGAGGGATTTCAGAGTGAGGTGTTCTCTCAATGATCCCTTGACTTGTGGGAGAGGATGGAATGCCAAAAGTGTGATGAACACCCCAACCCACTAAAAATGGGGCTGCTTTTCTTCCTGTGTAGGCTGGACTATTGTATTTGTGGGGTGCCCCATGGCAGGAAGGAACTATGAATCTGACTCCATCTTCTCAGAAGGCTAATTCATTATTTTATGATACTATATTCTATTAAAGAATGCTAGACTATACTAAAGAATACAGAATGGATACATACAGAAGGCTAAAATGATAATAATGAAAACTTGTGACTCTTTCCAGAGTCCTGACACAGCTTGGCCCTGATTGGCTAAAGAGTCAAAACAATTCATATGAAACCAATGAAACAATCACCTGTTGGTAAACAATCTCCAAACATGCCACATGTGAGCACAACACGGGAGAAGAAAATCAGATAATTATTGTTTTCCTTTTTCTCTGAGGTTTCTCAGCTTCCCAGGAGAAAAATCCTGGGCCAAGGGATTTTTCAGAAAATATGAAAGTGACACTGGACCACTGTCTGTTTTTACTCCTTGAGGCACACCCAGTGAAGCAAATGCTTGCACAAGGTGATGGCAAACATGCCTGGATCTTTGTCTGAAAACATCAAGGTGTAATTCCAAGAGGACCATCCTGCACATTCTCTCAAGGAAAGAAATAAGACAGTATCAAAAGGGACAAATCCATGTAAAACTGAAAATCTGGAGCCAGCTCCCTGAACCATGGATATTTCTGTGCAGGAGGACCCAACATGGAGCAGCCAGTGGCTGTGCAGAGGAAGCACTACTGAAGGACCACCACCCTGCCTGGACAAAATTAGGAATTGCAGAGAATTTAGGGGTGGTTTCATGCCAGTGGAACCTGTTTACTCCACACATTCAAAATCTGGAGCTGAATTTATGCCTCATAGGCAGCAATTCATTCCACAATTTCATCAATGGAGAGCATTTGATGTAAGCACATGAAGTTGGCTTCAGCTGGCAGCCACATCAGACACTTGGCAAACAAGGATTTAGGGAAGTAGCTGCCATTTTCTCCCTAGAAGTCTGTCCATATTCCATCAAACCTTGGCTGCATGACAGCCAGATATAATGAACCAGCTGGTGAGCACCCAGAACTGCTTGTTCTGGGCTTCAAAACCTATCTGGGATGCTGGGAGGAATATTTAGAGTCACATTCTTATAAAAATATTTAGAGTCACATTCTTATAACCAGCACTGCACAGAGAGTGGTATCAGCACTCCCTTGGGCATCAAACCCTACAGGTCTACTTCCCACCTCTGACTTGCACAACACAGCCATACCCAAAAGGAATAGCACTAGAAGGTGAGCAAGATTTCCAGGGTTTCAGCTGTAAAGTCAAGCTCAGGGTTGGTCTTGTGTGGTATCAAAACATCTGAAAAGCCCTTCAGGGTATAATTTGACTCACAAGAATCAGAATTAAGAAAAAATAGCTCATCAATCACTAAAGTATTCAGTCCCATCTGACTCTTTTTTTTTTTTTTTCCTATTTATGACCTTCCAATACATCTTACAGTTTATTTGCATTGGACAAATTTACTTTGTTGGACAGCAACACTAATGGTGGCTGCACACTAGGGTCAAAGATCTAGATAGTCCTACTGAAAGGAAAAATGAGAAATTACTAAGGTATATATTGAAATACTTACTTTCTTTCATGTGATTTATTTCTTTATTAATGTTCCTGCACCATGTCCCGGCTCAATGCTTGGGCCACAAGTCCCACCATTAGTGCAAATATTTTCTACTAGTACAAATTCACTGGAAAACCTGAAAGCTGCATGGATTTGCCACCCTTACAGACAAAATTCTATTACTGATGAAGTTCATTTCTTAATCATAATGTCTCAGCACTCATATATAGAACAGAGTTTGTTTATATTCTTCGCAATTTTCTCTCCAAATTCATTTGCCCTCTTTATGTTCATATATCTACATTCCTTAATTTGTATTACTGGAAAAAGCAGTGACCAAATTGACCATCAGAACTTATTTCCTTCATGAACTTTCATTTGTCTACCTATTTGAGGGGAACATATTTTCAAAGAATATATGTTGAACTTACAGAAAAGTGAAAATCCTTCAATTGATTAAGAGACTTAATTTTCCTTAAAGTTTAGGCTTGTTCCAAGCCCCACCTAACCAACTCCTAACCACATTATTACAGCCTACAAGACCCCTCATTTTATGTTGTTTAAGGTTGACTCTTCCTCTCAGACAGGGATGGAGCTGGAGTATCAACCAGCCTCTCCTGCTCAGCCTCTGTGGCACTGCCTGCAGACACAGCTGGATCACTTCAGCCTAAATTCAGTGTCTGCCAGCCAGTGAGCAACCAGAAACTGGGCATGAGCATCAGTTAAAACACTGTGCCAACCAGGCACTACTGAGCACTGTAATCAGTACAATTTGCTTCAAGAGACAGACATGTCTTCTGGACAAATCTCCCACTAAAATATTGAGCCTCAAAATTCAGCAAAAAGTGATGTCTTTTCCAGTTGTGAGATCCCTCTACTGCCACTTCCCATCCCTCTAGGAGCAACGATTTTCTCTTCCACAGGAAAGGTCACTTTGAACTTGCAAAACAAGCTTTAATCTCAGGCTGGTTGATACTCCAGCTCCATCCCTGTCTGAGAGGAAGAGTCAACCTTAAACAACATAAAATGAGGGGTCTTGTAGGCTGTAATAATGTGGTTAGGAGTTGTTAGGCGGGGCTTGGAACCAGCCTAAACTTCAAGGAAAAGTTAAGTCTCTTAATTAATTGAAGGATTTTAACTTTTCTGTGAGTTCAACATATATTCTTTGAAAATATGCTACCCTGAGTTTGAGCTCAAATCACCATAGTTCTATGTTTTATTATACCTATTCCAGACTATTTTTATCCCATTCTTTGGCTCTAAACTAAATGTGGGTAATGCTCATCAGGTGTTTGGGTTCCATTTCCATTGTTACTTCTCTCTTATTGTTACTTCCTTAATGCAAGTGTCAGCAGCAAACTGTGCTAACATCAGTAAAAGTGAGAGATGTGCTTTGCCCACGTGAACAGAGATTAAAGCACAGAGTATTCATGCCACAATTTAATCTCTAGCTCAAGAAATCAGCATTTACTTGATGCAAGCCCAAAGAATGGTTTCTAGTTAATATTCTGAATTTTTCTCCACCAATAGGTGATCAGTGGTGATTTCCCAGGGTTTCCAAGCCACACAGCATTCCTCTGCTAGAGGACTCTCACAGTTACAACT
This sequence comes from Molothrus aeneus, assembly GCF_037042795.1. Lineage (NCBI taxonomy): Eukaryota > Metazoa > Chordata > Aves > Passeriformes > Icteridae > Molothrus > Molothrus aeneus. Next base: position 6,213,506 of record NC_089651.1, on the reverse strand, counting down.
CGGCCTCAGCACCTCCTCCCTGCATGAACCCTCTCAAATTTCCAATGCTATAACAATTACAGCAGCAATAACAACTCCACCTGCACCATCACAGCTCCTCCTGAGCCTCTGGTATCAAATACACCTTTTGTAACCTGGCTGATAATGCACAATTTAACAGCCTTGCATTGCAAAACACCTCCCATCACCTGCACTGCCTGGAAACTCGAGTTTCCAATTCCTTTCCTTCCAGGATTACAAATGCAGAACAAAGGAGAGCTAGAGGTGAGATCACACTCGACGATGGCCAGCACAGAGCAATAGATTGATTTACTGCTGACACCACCTTGTTTACTCATCCCGTGTTCCCAGATTTAAAGGCTCTTTATGCTGTATATCACCTGCATGTATGGCAGAAGCCAAGTCAAATCTTGTCATCCAGTTACCACTAGATATAGATAAATATATATATATATTTACATCTATATAGCTCCTTATGGTTTAAGTGGACATCCTCAAATATTAAAATTTAAGTAATTTACTCTCTGTCCTTAATGCAAGTGCCAGTAGCAAGCTGTGATAACATCAGTAAAAGGGAGAGATGTGCTTTGCCCATTTGTACAGGGATTAAAACACAGTATTAATGTCAAAATTTAATCTCTAGTTCAAGAAATCAGCATTTACTTGATGCAAGCCCAAAGAATGGTTTGTAGCTAATATGCTGAGAAAGAAATTTGTCAGTGTCCCAAATTACCAAAAAAAACCCCATTTGGATCTGTATTTCAGCTACCTAAATACAGCAACAAAAAATAAGGGATATCAGGCCATTGCAGAATATATTATCAAAGACAGAGAAAAAAAAAACTCCATTTATGTCTGTGGGATCCATCCACCAGACACACCAAAACCAGAATTTTCTTAGTAAAAGCTTCAGTGGTTGAATGAATTAAGCTTTTCATGACTGCCATATTGCAGTTCTTCCAAATCATTGCAGCACACAAGCAAAGTGCAGCCAGCATGATCCATGGCACTTAACTGTCCAAAAAGCCTTCAGGAAAATCCCCCATCAGAAGTGGTGAGGTGATGAAAGCAGCCAGAGAGGTTAAACAAACAAAGTTAAGAGGAGCAAAGCAGTTCATGAAACAGGAGATCCCAAGGATTAATTTGGAAATTCCTCTGCAATACCCAGAAAAAGAATTTCACTGTCTCTTTGAAATGGGAAGCAGAGGGGAACAAATGGTGGTATTTTTTTCAAAGTCTGCACATAATTTTAATATTGCACATTTATGTCACTCTGCTGATGTCACCAGAGAACACCTCGGGGTCTGAGCTGTGTCTCTCTGTTATTCAGCCAAGCACAAGAAGATGCTTCACTCACATTTTGCTTTTCAGCTTGTAGATGTCACACAGTTCCCAAATACCCTAATCCATGGACTTTCTTACTACTGAAACAGAGGATGTTGACAGCCCCAGAGCCAGTAGGCTCAGTCTGGACTCCAGATGGGTGATTCAGAATCAAAATGCCTCTTTAAATTCTTAATAAACACACATAAAGCCTGGCCTGGGTCCTGAGAGAGCATCAGTGAAAAGAGCAAATGCAAACCACAGGAGAATCTAAAGCAGCAAGTTTGCCTAAAAGAGAAGGGAAGTAAATGATTGTACATAAAGGGCTGGGACATGAATAAACTATTTTTTATTTTAAAACAAACCCAAATGTATTTTTAATTTAAATACTGCTCGTTCTAAAAGTGTATTTTTGTAACTAATTGTATCAATGTGGAAAAATGCATAGCCTGCACCATCTCTGGAACTGAAACAGTTTGTCTATTAAAAACGATAAAAACAGGACAAAAGCCCACCTAAAACCAGCACATAGCAACCACTAGTTGATAGCACAACTGTAGGAGGCTATTCAATGCATGAAATTTCTCTGAAAAATCCATTTCCCTTAAATGTCTTGTTTCAAACAAGTAATTAAGCACAGTTTAGGCCCTTATGAGACATAAATAGTTTTAGTCACAGCAATAGAGGCAGAAAGAAAACATCTCACTGTAAAGTGGCACAGATTTGATACCTGATTTTTCTTCTCCCACTTCAATGTTTAGGAAGTACTGTAGCAATGTACTAAGGCCTCAGATTTTTAGAAAGAAAAACTACTATCAAACCATTTTTTTAAGCAGGGGCTAAATGCATTAATACATAAAAATAAATTGAACTTGTTTTTAAATATGACCTCAGGAAAGTGTTTCTATAGCAATGAAACTTGCAGCAGTAACTAGTGACCTGCTTTCCTGAGATTGTAACAGAGGTGCCAACTTCATCCCAGCCACCCTAAAATCACTTATCTAGAACAGACGCAATGGTTTCTTTCTGCATAACCCCTCCAAGCTCAGCCTTTCCTCTTGGCTCATATAGCTGGTTTAAATCCAGATCACCAAATTTCATATGTGCAACCCCTTAGTCTCTCATTGTGACAAATCCTGCCCATTTTCAATGAAGTTACTCTCATACAACTAAATTAATCTTCTTGGCTTCACCACCAAAAGATTGCTCTCTTTTTCAGCCTGTCACAAATGCCTGATCCAAAGGGCTTTACATTGAATGCACTTTTTAGTTTATAGCACAGGATAGCCCCTGGTCTGAACATTGGCTCTTGAGTCATTTCCATCTCTCTTTAAGGCAGCTGTCACCATCTATTTATTCAGCTTTCCTGCAAATTGTCTCTCACTTTCCACTGCCTTCTTCATGTGGGATGGATTCACTGCAACTCCTTGTAAAATTAATCTTTTGGTGGCATCATTCTACTGCTGCCCATCAAGCTTGGGAATTACCAGCTTTAGGAGGGGTCCCTGGCAGCCAGGCTTTGTGCTTCCAGGGGAAATGGGGCTGGTTTGGGGCTGTCCTCATCACCTGCTGCCCAAAAGAGAATTACTGCTCCACCTGCCACCACCTGGTTTCACTCTGGAGGGTGAATGCATTTTGATTGCCTTCCACCACTCATTTCCAATGTCAACTTTCAAATTTCAAACCTCAACTTCCAACGTTCAACCCTCAACGTTGAAAATCTCAACGTTCAAACATCAACATTGAAACCTCAGCGTTCAATGTTCAAAATCTCAAATCTCAGCGTTCAAATCTCAGCATTCAACTCTCAAAATCTCAACTTTCAAACCACTGATGTCCCACAGTAGGTTGCAAAGCACCAAAAGTAAGAATCTCAAGGTTTTCTTGTGCTGTGCATATGATTAACAATGCAGAATGTTCTTCTAAACTACAATACATTATCATGTAATTAATTTCTTATTTTCTTACTATAATAGGTAATCACATCACGCTTTTCCAATTTCCTCAAATACACTGATTTGGATGTGCAAGTTAGAAACGTTGCCTTACAAATTGATATTTAGTCATTTGAATGAAAGAGAGCAAATAAATATATATATATATATAAATATATCCCAGCACTCTCTGCACTTTACACTCATTTCAAAACATCAGGAAAAGGTTCTGGGCTTCATGCCAGCTGAAACTACTGACATAAAACCCCATAAAGTCATGTGCACACCTTCAGCTTTTGAAGCCTTTGTTCACTGCTGACAGTGGAACTGCAAAGAAACCAAACCCCAAAAAACAAATTACTCAATTTCCCCCCTGCTTCAAATAATCACACAGGCAATTTTGGAAGTTTGCTTTATGATCACCTTTCAGGTGGAAATTATTCCTGAGTTGGGCCACTTGACAGGCAGAACTTTATTTATCTGTCAAATATTTCACCAGACAAAGAAAACAACCATTCTGAGCACAGAGTAAATAGCTTCAGCTAGGTGAAGGAAAAAGCCCTGCTGTTCTAGGATGGAGCAAAAATCATCAAAGATTTACTGGTGATTTTCCATACAGGCAGGGGGGTACTGCAAAGCTGAGTTACATCTGCACACTTAGCATGATTTCCCCATGTGTCTCCATTATTTTCTTTTTTTTTTCTGGAGTGGGCCCCTTTGTGAGCCTGGGGTGGGAGGTAAAGGGCACAGAAGGCACTGAGGAGCATTTACTGGCTGCAGGTTTTCCCTCATGCTGCTGGATTTATCACTTATTCTGCTGCAACAGGACTGTGCTACGGGTCAAGTTTTCAGCGGCTTCTGATGGTCACTGTCTGGAGTGAATGCCATGAGTGTCTGAGTGGCACAGTAAGATGAACAAAACCAACCTTTACTTAACAAAAATAATTGAAAATAAAGGAAAGTAAATAAAAATAAATGAAAATAAATAAAAAATAAATGAAAATGAATGTAAAAAAGGGGGGAGGGAAATGAAAAACTGAAAATAAATGAAAAAATGAAAATAAATGAAACAAAGAAAATAAATGAAAATAATTCAAAATAAATGAAAATAAATGTAAAAAAGAAAAAAGAAAAAATGAAGAAAAAAAAGAAAAAAACAAAAGAGAAGAAAGAAGACAGAAGACAGAAAGAAAAAAGAAGAAAAAATGCGAAAATAAATGAAAATAAAAGAAAAAATGTAAAATAGAAAAAAAATTAAAAAATGAAAATAGGTGAAAATAAATAGGTGAAAATAAAAAGGTGAAAATAAATAGGTGAAAATAAATAAATAAGTGAAAATAAATAAGTGAAAATAAATAAGTAAAATAAATAAGTGAAAATAAATAAATAAGTGAAAATAAATAAATAAGTGAAAATAAGTACCTGCTTCCAAGGCAGATGAATAAGAACCTGCTTTATCAAAAAACCTGCAATGTTTTACCCCAAAACTTTGGCAAAATACTTGCAGACTAAAAACTCTGCTTTGGATTCCAGTCATGCAGACCGTGTAAGAACAGGCAGATTATTCCTTGGGCATGGGGCTGAATTTCATTTCACAAACATTCAGGGCTATGTGGTTTAACTGTGCCTCACTGGGACTTTCCCTAATGCTGACCTGCAGCTATCTCATTTGTGGATAGTTACTATGAACTCAAAACTCAACATTTTCTTGGCTTGAAAGTAAGGAATCATTTCCCAAAACCAACCTGAAAGGAAGATGTGTATCAGCTAGAGCTCTCCAAGTCATCTGCAATCCCCACAGCTTCTTGCCCTTGCCAGTCAAACTCCTCAGAAATTTCAAGTGCAGCACCTCTCCTCCTGGCCTGGCTAGGAACACAGCTTTTCACCAAAATCCCTCTTAGAGGTGAAAGATAGACCTATATATTAGAGGTAAATACTATATATTTCATATTATTTTAAATACTTTTTAGAGTATTTTAAATGCTGTGAAGTATTGGGTGTAATATTGGGTTAGAGTTACAAATTGCTAATCAGGACTGAAAGGAGGAGCACACTCTATTTGTTTTCTTCCTCCCCCCACAAAAAAAAGACAAGATAGTTGTCTAAGTTATTAGAATCTAAATTATTAGAATCAGTATATAAAAGAAATAGAATGGCTGGTCATCAGTCTTTTAAAATTATTTTCAATTTTCTTACGCCATTTGACTCTAAAAAAATTATCCAGTTTTACTTCTAGCCACCATCAACAGATTCTGTGCTGTCTTGTGTGATTTATTAATTCTTACCTCAATAAATAAAATATCCATAATGCTAGAATTCCTGCATGCCATCTTTTGCAAGTTCTTAACATTTTTTTAGTAAAATATTCCATCTACTTTTAGTCAACAAACTTTAATCCCTGACATATTTGTTCATTTAATATTTTTCCTTTCCTATTAGCATCGCTTACCCTACTTTAAAATATTTTAATTAAATTCTATCCCCATCTGTAAAGTTGCATATAATACAACAAAGTTCCGCCCTGAGGACATAAATTAAGTGAATAACAGGGAGTCAAAGGAAAGCTTTTTCTTGGGGTTGTCTGAAGGTCTGGGCCCAAGGCTTGAGGTGATTTCAGTAAGAGATGGGTGCCTTGTTAGCTTCTTATGGGGGAGATTCTGCCTGGTGCCACTTCCCCTCCATGACAGAGCATCTCCAGTGCCTTCAGTCTTGGCTGAAATGTGAGACAGCAGCTCCTGCTGCCACCTCAGCTTTGACCCAGTGGCCTCATTCAGAATTCCTGACTCTGAGGTTTACATTCTGCTCTGGAAAAGGGATGCTGATCATAAATGCAAACTGCCTGAACCCCTGAGACTTCCACAATGCAAACAGCTCCACTCTGGAGACCTGTGGGTATCACCAGCTGGTTCAGAGGGACTACTGGCACACACAAGGCTGTCTGCAAGCTTAGTGCCAGTGTAGAATGGCTGACTAATTCACACTAATTAAAATGTGACACAGATCCACAGAATCTGGGTCAAATGAAATAATTGCTGTCTGAAGGCTCTCCATTGACAGGCACGAGCCTGCAGTGTTGTTGTGATGCCTGGTGCAGGCTGCCCTAGAGCAGAGGCTGGGCAGAGCTAAAGAATCAAGCAGGGATTGAGTCAAAGCATCTCCTCCATGGATCCACCTTGGGCAGCACCAGAGCCCAGCCAGGCCTGCACCCAAGATGAACCAAAATGGCCCCAAAATGCCCCAGTGCTCCCGGGCTCTCTCCCTGGGATCAGTTCTGCTCCATTTGCATCTTGCAGTTCATTGTCCCATTCCAGCTTTAGCCCCTGCAGTCCCACCCTGCTTGTTTTTCTCTCTCCAGCCCACGGGGTTTGTGCTCTTGGGCTGAGATTGGGATCATTTGTCCTTGGTGCCCAGCTGGAGCAGGAATTGTTTTGTCTCCCTGCTCTGTGCACAGAGCTCACCATCCCCTCATGTGAAGCCCAGACCCACACACTAAAGCAGCACAGAATGTGAGAAATAGAAAAGCCAAAACCTGAGGCATGAATGGTTTGTGATATGGGTCCCTCTGACAGGAGCAGAAGCCATGGAGGGGTCTGGTCTGAGTTTTGGACAGAACTTTTGGGTAGGCTTGGCATGACAGACAGATCCATGATTAAATCCTGAAGCTGGAAACAAAGATCCTGCTGGGGAATAACTGCCTATCCCAGAAATCAAAAACTGATCAAAAGCATCTTCTGGCAGCCCTTGCTCACTGCTCCTACTGAGCTCTAAATTCAGCAAAAGCTTTGCTGCTTCTCAGAAACAAAATCCTCCCACTATGATAAAATGATACGTCATCTAGGTACTGAGATATTTTAAGAATATCTCTGATTTTAGCTAGTACAGCAACAAATAGTCCTGCCCTTATTAATTTTGATTTGAATTCCTAAAGGTCACTTATCTTCACTGCTAAGCCATGCACTATATAAGTATCTATGCTCCTAGAAATATATCTCCAGGGAAAAATGGTCATCATTCTCTCACCTAAATTGCATGATCACAAAAATGACAAAGTTCCTGTTCACAAATTGGTATTTCAGGTAAAATTAATTCTATCCATTGGTAAAATGGATTATAAACAAAAAGTTGAACAAGACACCTTGTTAATAGCATGATGTATTTTCTATAAAAAAGCACTTTGCAATTAAATATCCTTATTTCCTTGAAATTTGCTTCCCTAAAAGATATAGAGAAAAATTGTAGTCATTAGGGTTGCATCACTTGGTCCAGCTCTGTCCTGTCAGAAAACATTCATGTTGGGCCATTTCACTTGGATTCAAAAGGCTGAGAGCTCCTGGAATGCACCGTGAGAAATGCACTCCCCACATCCTTAAGAGAGGCTTTACTTTGTTAACCCAACTCATTCAACACAAATATAGGTATAAACACTTTCTAAGCACTTCCTGATCTCAAAAAAGTGTTTAATTTTATTAACTGGGCTGTTGGTCTTAAAAAAATATATTTTACAGTGTCCAGGCAGCAAAAAGTTTGGGAATTCTGAATAACAGTTTTGAGAATTGGTTAACTGCTTGTGTGTCCTTGTGTCCTAGAGCTGACCTTGGGCTGGTTCATTAAGAAACACAGCTCAGCTGTTGGAGCTTGCATCAATTCTGCAATATTTCTGTCTCATTTATAACTGTTTATCCTGCAATCAAATTCTAACAGTTATGGACACTTGGAAAAAGGCACACATCCTCTACAAACACAAAAGAAATGGTGCTTTCATTTCTTCATTCTTGACTTAATTTCTTCTACTCTGCATTTTTGTATATGCTCCTATTACTGCTACAGAGCTTACTGAATTTTTAAATGAGCATTGTGCTGAATATTTAAATTACACTATAATGAATTTGTACATGATACTTGAATTTTTAAATAAGCATTGTGGTTTAACATCAGCCAGCAACAAAGTACCATGCAGCCACTTGCACACAGCTGCTCCTCCCTTCAGGGGGATGGGGAGAGGAATCAGCAGGTATGGGGATTTTTGATGGAGTTTTGAGTGAGTTAGAGATGGGATTTCTGAGTTCTTTTTGATGATGTGTTTTATTGCTTTTATTTTTTACATAGCTAGGAAGGGTGAGTTTGGTTTCTATTTTTATTGTATGGTTTAGGAGTTTATAAGACTTCTAGTTCCAAGATCTTTTAAGGATTTATTGATTACTAAAACACTGTTAATAAGGATATTTATGGCTTTGATTCAATCTTTAAATATTTTGTTTTATGGATTTATGCTACAGTGTAAGTTTTCTCAGTTAATCATGTGATGACAGATAAACTTACGGTACTGTATTCTAAACTTCTTGTTTACCTTTTTAATTACTTTTATTTTCATATATAAAATACTAAAACTCTAAACATTCTTCTATTTAATGGGTTCTTGTTTTAAATTATAAACTCACACGCTTAAGTTTTTTCTAAGGTCTCAAATCAAATCCTGTGTTTAATTCTAAGCTTTGGTTTACAGGCCCAAAGTTCTAAGAGTTGCCTGCATTTCAGATTCCAACAGAAGGCAATCAGAAGAAAAACTCATCAGTTGAGATGAGGATCATTTATCAAATGACATAAAATAAAGTATAATAAGATTACTACTGCTATGATTATAGTTGATATTATTGATGTAATGAAAAAGTGAGAGAGAAAAGGTTAAAATGTCCCTTTTAGGTATAAAGAAAGGGGGACAAGGGGTAAAGTGCAAGAGGAACAAGTGATGAACAGTGCCACTGACCACTGCCCAGCCTGTCCCCAAGCAGTGACTTTGCCCCTGGCCAATTCTCCTCTTTCCATCCTGGATGTGACCCTCCATGGATGGAAATCCCTTTGGCCACCTTGGGTCACCTGTCCCAGCCCCTTGTGCCCCTGCCCACTGGCAGGGCTTGGGACACTGAAAAGTCCTGGATTTAGGGTGAGCCCTGCTTAGCAACAACCCAACATCAGTGTGGAATCCATGTGCCAGCAGTCACTCTCACAATGAATCCAAACCACAGCTCTGCACCAGCTACTGGGGAGAAAACTAACTTTATACCAACCAAACTCAGGAAAATAAGGTTAATATATTCTAAAAAGCTAAAAAGAACACCTCTGCAACACACGAGAAAAAAAAAAAAAAGAATGTGCTGGTTTGCAGTTCTCATCACTGGCCTTGACATGACTATCAGACCAAGCCCCTCTCCCTAGGTCATGTGTACAAAAAAATACTTCTGAGGAAGATGGACAAAACCTGAAGCTAGACAAAAATCTATCCTCTCTGTCTCATTGCTTTTTTTCCCCACTAAGAATACTTAAACACTTAGATTTCCCCAGGGTGCTCTCCATTTTGATATTAAACACATGAAAAGGGACCACTTCCTTGTGGAAAATGAATTTTTGGACCGTATTTTGCATCTGTCCATGCTGAACACCATATGTCTAAAGAATAAAATACTGCGCATTGGAAGGGTTTTCGCTGTTAATATTTATGATCACGCCAGCCTGCTTTTTCCATTTTTCAATGATTTGTTAGAGGATCAAAATTTCTCCAGATATATACATTATTAAACATCACAAGGAATCCTCAGGCCCAAGCCAAAATTGATTTCAAGTAGCTCTCTGAGCATTTTGCCACTGTTGGGATGTCATTCATCATCAAAATTGCATGAAATTGTGCTGTTCCATGGGCTGACAACAATTTAAATTAGAAGAAAATGAAAATTATTAGCAGAGTGATTTCTGATAGACATTCATGTTTGGATTAATAATTCCTAATAAAAAATGTATGAAACTTCATTATCTGCCAAGAAGCTGAAGTTAATTGCAAACTCTGGTCACTGGTTCCCATTTTGTGCAGACAGTTACTCCCCATGGGCCTCATCCTTAAGGATTTTGGTCAGGATCTTCATATTGTATCACCAGTTTATCTGTAAATATCAGCTTGGGAATCAGCACTGTTAATCCTTCCAATTTGGGATGACTTTAATTGCACTGTTCTCTTATGGTTATAATAATTTCTGGCAATTAACAAAGCCTAATATATATATATATAGACACATATTATATGTATATATAAGTATACAATATATATATTACATGCATATATAACATATATTTTAAATATTATATATAAATGTGTATACATTATATATAAATATATATTATATAAAATATATACATTATATGTAAATGTATACATATTATAAACGTGTATATATATTATATAAATATATATATTATATAAAAATGTATAGATACTCATTTTTACCCCTTGACTGCAAATGCTGTAGAAAAGGGAATACCATTCACACAGAAGTGCATGCAACACACAGACATCTACTTGAAATATTCAACAAGTCCCACAGCTTTATGCAATTAACCAAGGAACAGAATTAACATTGCTTTTACTATCACATGATTAAAAGATCAATCTTTAGATACTCAACTGAAAAATAAAATGAGAACCATTTTAGCTAGGAGACTTGGTTTTTGGTCTGTCTTATAAAGGAAGAATGATTTTGCATTTGTCTCATTTCTTCTCAGAATGAACTCAGAAACCTGCTGCTCTCTTTAAAGTGACTTTCACCTGTGCTAACAATATTTGTGGGTATACTTAGGGCTGAACACTGTGTGTCAGGTCTAAAACATCCAACTACTTGTAAATTAAATTATTAATACTGTAAAATCCCTTGGCAAGTATGTGAACCATACAGTTTTTCTATTTGCCTTCCAGGTTTTGTTGGCCAAAAACCAGATGGCTGTGGACACTTGGTGGAACACAAAAGGATTTATACTCTATTTATTCTATATATTTATAGCTCTTTCAGAGAAGCAGATCACTGCCATGGGAGCCAAATCATGTGTACTCTTCCATTGTCTCATTAATGACTCTTCACTAATTGACTCATGATTTCTGAGCACTCACGTTGGGAGTGAGAAATGTCTACAAATCAAGGCACATACTCTCACTTGATTTTGACTTGTGATTTTGACTCATTTTCAGTCTATATTACAGAAACTCCCACACCCCATTTTAACTATCAAGATGTCACTTTTTCCTTTATATTTAAAGTCATTCCAAATCTACCTCTGTATCAGTAATTTTTTTCAAAGGTGATAATCTTTACTCAAGTGTAAGAAACTTATTTTTTAATGATAGAAAGCAGAAACTTTTATGGAAAAGAGAACGCAAGTTTCAGTGGCAGTGGTCCTCTACACCATCCCCTACAGGTGCATTCTTCCTCAAGTAATTTAGACATCAAACAACACTGAAAAAAATTCAAGTCCCTGAAAGATCTGCGCCCTCCTGAGAATGCTCAGAGATCCCATTCCCTGAGTCCTTCTGTAACACAGAGAACACTTGCAGTGGTTTCTGAAATTTACACTTAAAATGTTCAAAGCATGAACTACTTCAACACGTTCTTTGTTATTTTTGTGGGAGCCCCTTATTGCAGTAGAACTCTTAAACACATGGAAGAAAATAATGTGTACTAACCTGCAACTTGGAAAATGGGAATTCAATAAAATACAACATTATCATGTTAAAAAAATATGAATAAGGAAACCAAGTATTAAAATAGCTCTTTAAGCTGGTTACTGCATGGTCACAGCTTTGAATGAATTATTTCTCCAGATTCCTGCTGAAGAACCCATTTTCATTTGCTCTTCATAGGAGATTTGTGGTTCTGCCCACAACTATAAACCACAGGAACCATGAAGGAGCTGATATAAAGAAACAGGCCACCTAAATCCCTCCAGTACCAAGAAATGCATTTCAGCACCAGGTGTTGCACCCACAAAATTTAAAATATTTTTTTTTAATTAACTATAATTTAACTAAATTATAATATAGATAAAATTACAAATAATTTAAATATAAATAAAATAAAAATAATCATAATATAGATAAAATTACAAATAACATAAATATAAATAAAACAAAATAAATTATAATATAGATAAAATTACAAACAATAAAACTATAAATATAAATAAAATAAAACTAGAACTATAAATAAAATTAGAACATAAATTGTACTAGAAATAAAATTAAATAGAAATAAAATAAATGTATATATATAAATAAAATTAAAGTGTAAATTAAAAGATAAATAAAATTAAATAGAAATAAAATGAATTAATTTAATTTTGAGGAAATACACTAAATGGGTTCAAACAATGCACGTAAGTCTGTGCAGGAGTGAAAGCTATTCCAACAGTGGCAAGGTTAAAAGGACACACTGCCATGTCTAAACCCCAGCCTGGGGAAAACAAGCCTAATTTTGATGGATGCAAACCTCATTCTATGTACCTAAATCACGATAACTAAAACACAATAGACTTTTACCAGCAAAGAAGACAATGCTCTTCTCCCCCAGTGCACTGCCTCTGGTCTCACAGCAAAGTGCTCCTGACAGGAGGAATCCCACTTGAGGCAGAACTCCTGCCCAGTCTCCACTCCATCCAGCTGACCTTTATGTAGAAAGATAATATCAAAAATAAGTAATGAGAACCTTTGCCTTTAAATAATTCATCTTTAAAAGACTACCCCATAATTTAACATAGACCATAAACACAACTGTAAAAAGAGCTTGTAGAAACTGGGAGGGATTTCACAATTACAGATTTCCCCAGGCAGCTGCTTTTTGTAGAGAGAGCCATGAGAAAACTGTTTGTTATATGGATGTCTCCATAACATTAACAAGAGGGACTTCTCTCACTAAATAAACTGAAAAAAAAGACTATTGTAAAAGTAGCAAACTGAAAATTTTAGGTTGTGATTCTTTACATTATCAATGAGAAAGAAAAGGTTACAATGAGAAGAGACGTGTCCTAAAAGTCCTAAAAATTCTTATTACTCTTTGGTTTTAGTTGCTGTTAATACATTTTTTCTTTATATCCTTTTAAAGTTTTGAGGCTACTTTACCTTCCTGCTTATCCTATATCAGAACAGAAAATAATTAAGTGTCACAGCACAGGTCACAGTTGAGATAGCCACAATATCCAGAGTGTCACCAAAGAATTTCAGAAAGCTTCAGCCCTTCAGCTCCTTTTGTCCCTCAGCCCAGCCTTTTATCCCCTCCTGTTGATGCCCTGCCCCTGTGTGCCCTCTGCTCCCTGTGTGGTTGCTCAGCACCCCTGGGCACTCCATGGCTCCTCACCTTCAATAGCATTCACCTGTCCTGCACAGCTGTACCAATCTGGGATCACCACCATCTCTATTCCTACAACTGCATTCTAGTCAGCACACTAGTCAATAACCAACACTAAACCCACACTGCACAGACCTGCAATCTATTAAAGCATTAAAATAAAATAAATTTAAATAATTAAAATACTTTAAATACGTGCTTTTTATATACTCAGCCCCACTCCCAATCACCACAAACTCTGTGCCCACAACTGCATTCTAGTGTGCGCACTAGTCATTAACCAACACTAAACCTGTGCTGTGGGGGTCCCAGTTGTGGGGTTCTCTGGAGGTGGCAGTTCACGTTTGGACTCAGGTGTTTATTATTTCTTATCGGTAAAACAGTCTCACTACTCTGAGTTCAGCAGCTTTTCACTAGAAGGCACAAAATGGCCAACAATCTCTTGTTACAAGGTCTTTTAAGACTAAAGTATCCAGTTAAGAGCTGACACCTGGATTATTCTCCCTTTTAACCCAATAACTGATCCCACAGAGCCCACAATGCAGACTTTTCTGCCCAATTACAAAATTGCCACCCAAACCCATGGAGAAGAAGGAAGAAGAAGCATGAAGAAGAAACCCAGGATAGCACCCTGTGCCCTCCATCTTGCTTCCATCCACAACATACTACAAATCCCAAACACTAAATTTCTCACTAAGTGATCCACCTACACTGCTCTCTATAATCTATTTCACACTTTTGTGGATTCCAGTCTATCTTGAAGTCTGGGAAACTTTCTCCATGGATTAAGGTCAAGGTCAGTGCTCCCCTGGGGGTCAGGGCACATCAGAGCACACAGAGAAATATTCCCAGTGCCCTGGGTTTCCACACTGTACTATTAAAGCATTAACATAAAAGAAATTTAAATAATTAAAATACTTTAAATACTTTCTTTTTATAGCTTTATCCTTAGATAACCTTGCCAGAAGACATGAGTAATGTTTGCACGAATTGCAATGGAATTGCCACTCATTCTTTCATTCATTCATTCCAGTGGAGTCTCTCCCCAGTCTATTCTGTACCAGTAAAATAGCACAGGAAATTCAGCAGAGATCTGCCTTGATGATGGTCACTTTATTCCACTGAATGCCAATTTTCACTCTTGGGGACACATTTCTATATTCATGTCACAGCCAGAAGTCCTGGCTGCTCATTGCACAAAAATCAGACCTCTCTAGTAGCCTCCATCACTTCTTTGTCTTTGTTTATTTAACAAGTGCTGCTCAGGTATTTCAGGTCATTAAAAGATCTGGGAAACAAGGTGCCCCACGAAAGCCTTCAGGGAAAGCACTTTTTGCTATAATCTCTAGAGATACCTGGGCAGAGACAGCCAGAGAACCAACAGGATATTTTGAGAGCAGGCTTTTTTCTTTTGCATTAGCCACAGTGTAAAACCAGCAGCTTTAAGGCCCTGGGGAAAGCCAGGGGAATTGAGCACCAAGACAGCTGACAAGAATATATATAGTGAGGATGGATATCTTTAGAGAGAGGCATGAAAACACTCCTAAAGCAAGTTTGATTAATCTTTGCTTTTATCCTCTGTTTGTTCTAGCAAAATATTATACATAACTTTGTTTGTTTGGGTTTTACCCTTACAACTTGCTCCCGGCTATTGATTGTTCCACTTGCTCATTTTTTCTTTTTAAGAGAGTTGTAGGGAATTGGAATCTGAATCATGCCTATTTGAGTATTTGTACAGAATTTACCAGAAGTGCTACTGTTGCTGTGCTAGGATTTTACATTAATGTATTTGAGATGCAACACATTTTCTGCAAAATACATACTTAAGTTCAAAAAAGAAAATACACAACACTGGATACATAGAGGGAGGGTGGAGAGCTGAAAGAAATCTCTTTCCTGACAAGATTTGAAGGGCACCTGGTTCAGCACAGATGAAATATAAATGCAATTCTAAAAGAGCTACGGTTCCATAAAACAATTCTGGAAGAAAATGGGCTCTGTGTCTGTCAAAACCATTTCAAACATATCTAATCTATGCATTAAATTTCACTTTGATTCCTTTCCACTATTTATTGCTCCCCTTTGCAGCATGTTATTAATTTATAAATGTGTGGGATACCAATGTTTGTATCTACTAATACAATTTAAAAATGCATGAGGTTAAATGCTTTCTATTTAAGCACTAAAGACATAAAGCCATCACAGCCAATATCTACACACTTTCTAAAGCTTGGTCTCTTAACCCCAGACATCCAGAAAGAGGAAGGTGAAATTCAAATCTGTCAATGAGCCCCATGAGGTTACAGAGTTTATGAGCTAACATTGATTTTACACCTTGCTTCTAGCAAGGATATAAAGTTTGCAGGCACACCAATTTCTGACATTTGTGTTATTTAGAACAGCTAACATTACTCTTCTTTCTTTGCTCAGAGTCAACTTGTGGAGTTTTAACTTCTTTTTGGCAGGCTTGGGACTAAATGCGTGAGATGGTATTTTGTGTTTGGAGTCAGATGTTTATTGGTTTTTATCTATATTACAGTGTTATAAACTGTGAGCTCTATAGCACTTCACTATAGCAAACTAAAAATGGAGCTGCATCTCTAGAAAACTTTTTAAGGATAAACTGTTTAACTAAAAACTGACAGCCAAATTATTTTTATTTTTAACTCAATAACTAACTACCTTTAACTCACAATGTAAACTTTTTTATCTCATTATACAATACCACCCAAACCATAAAGAAGTCAAGAAGAAAGACCAGCTTCTGCCCTAAAATATCTATTTTGTTTTATAAATATTGCTGTATTTACAACTCTAAGTTTCCCACCATGTGATATTACACACTTCTATTGAAAATTTCTATTCAAAGTACACACTCATTCCATTTTGGGAGCTTTCTCCAGGGCCTCAGGTCAAATTCAGGGTTCTCTTGGGGGTCAGTGCCTGCCAGCCCAAAAAATCTCAAATTCCCAGTAACCAGGGTTCCAACATGCACTAAATCTCAGCAGGACTGATCACCTCAAGTTATATCTCATCCTCAGGTTTAATTGGCAGTGTTCAGCAGGTCAAAGAAGCTGGCTGCAGAGAGGGAGCCCTGAGTGTCCCTGCCAAAATAAGCACCCATATTTGCCTGTTCTCCTGTGAAATACCTGAGGCAACCCAAGAGTGCCTTTTTGCTTTGTTCCATTTATTTCTATGCAGCTTTGAAACAACTCATACGCTTCTTGCTTTCCAGAATAGCTGGGATTTCATCAAATGTCAATAAAACCAGGTGCTTTTT
Organism: Molothrus aeneus; assembly: GCF_037042795.1. Taxonomy (NCBI): domain Eukaryota; kingdom Metazoa; phylum Chordata; class Aves; order Passeriformes; family Icteridae; genus Molothrus; species Molothrus aeneus. The sequence continues at coordinate 6,196,812 of NC_089651.1, read as the reverse complement.
CATGACTTCTTTCTGCTTTACATTTGTACTTCTACAAATATAAACATATGTGTGTCTGTGTATACATACATACACTTACTTTTTCCCTTTGTAATGCTGGCAAGACACACATTTTGAAATTCATGTATTCCTAAAGAACATCAGACCTACTTTAACAAGCCTTTTGTTCCCTGTTTTTCAGCTGCCAGCTCTTTCTGTTCAAAATATCTAACATTTGCTGTTATTTATTTGGAAGAACTGAAATTTTTAAATAACACAGAGGTCACCTTCAAACAGCTTAAAAATGGACTACCTGAACTGGAGTCTTCAGAACCAGACTTTTCATGATTGTATTGCTCTTAAAAATGTTAAAATATATTTCTGTCTTGCAAATATGCACACATATGTTAAATACTTGTCCTCACAGAGGTCTTTTGGTTCCTAATCTTCAGAGGAGCAGGTGTGCCAGCTGTGTCACATACTGTGCCCTGTGTCCACTCAGCAAACAAAACCACTTTTGGGAGTCTGTGCACCTACAGATTTACCATTCTGTAATTAAAAATGCACTTAGCAAAGGCTGGGCAAAGGTGGGTAAAGAAATTCTTTATGTTGCAGAGAAGTTTTAGTTTCTGACTTGTTAAAGATATAACATCTAAATGCATTTTTGCCACTATCTACACTAGTTAAGATTCCATTCCTTTCATCTCTGAGTTGATTTGAAAATTATATTGAAGCTCAGTATTAGGTATCATATAAAATATTGTTATAAAATGTTTCAATTACTATTAAAATTATTGTTATTTAAAGAATAAGAATATTAATATAAATAAAAATAAAACCAATTGAAAATTTAATATGTCTTATTAAAATTATGTACTTCTGTTCATAGGATATTTCGAAATATAAAATTTTAAAAATAACATTTCTTGTGGCAATGACAACTTCCACATAGGTCTTTTCAATTTAAATGTAAATAAAGTAGGACCAGATTTCTGACTTCAACAGATAAAAAGCCTACCAAAAGATGCAACTACTGATGTATGTCATGGGAAAGGGTTCTTGTGTCATTTCTAAAAGCCCATTATTTACTGAATTAATAATGACTTAATTGTCATTATTAATAAAGGCATTTATTGAATTAATAATGATTTAATTGTTGAAATACATAGCTAGGCAACTATTTTAATGTGTCACTTTTTACAACTGTCAGTAGCATGTGGAAGTGTACAATACCTATTTGTTCATCACCAATAATCTAAATTAAAACAACAGCAGCCTTGGAAGGCTTGGAGCAGAGAAGTGAGGAAGCCTGTGCCTTGGTGCACAGAGTTCTCAGTAAATTTGAGTGAATTTGAGTGAATTTGCTGCTGAGTGCAGGCTGTGCAGGGGATGTCCTGCAGGGGAGGAGGGCTCTCAGGCTCCTTGCACTGCAGCTGTCTGATTTATCAGGGAGGATGCAGCAGATGGAGCGAGCCCTGCACACGCTGAGGGTTCAAGTGAGGGCACCACGAGCCTGCACGTGACCCCATGGCAGCCCTGGAGCCATCCCTGTGTCCCAGAAAAAGCTGAATTTCACTGCACAGCCATGCTATGACCCACTGAAACAGCTGCTAAAAGCACCTTGAAAGCATTCCCTGACCATTTGGAGCTGTCTCCCACGTTCTTAGCTGGCCAGGGCTGAAGATGGGTTCAAAGTCTGAAGCAGAAGGCACGGCCAAAAGCCCACCCTCCCCACATGAGAGCAGCTTTCCAACATCAGAGCCCTTCCAGACAGAGTGGATGTGAGGGATTTTGAAAGAATTCTAGATGGGACCTCTGAGTTGCTTTAGATGATGCAATTTTTTTAATCTTCTACCTAGGCAGGAAGGGTGAGCTCAGCTCACAGCTTCACTGCATGGCTCAGAAGGTCACAAGACCCTCAGTTACAAGACCTTTTACGGTCTTGATAAAACAGTACTAACAAGGATATTTATGCTTTTAACCCAATCTTTAAATATTTTGTCTTATAGACTCATCCTACAGTGTAAGCTTTTTTAACTAATTACATTATGGCACACAAGCCTGCATTGCTGGACTCTAAACCTCTAAACTTTGCTCTACTTAGCTTAACGTGTCTCTGCCTCAAACTATAAATCCACATTCTCCCTTCCAGCACCTGGGTTAGGGAGCCTTTTCCAAGGTCTCAGATCAAGTCCTGGGTTTAATTCTAAGCTTTGGTTTACAAACCCCAAGTCCTGAGGGCTCCCTGCATTTCAGATTCCAGCAATGGATGGCTCAGGGTTGAAGTGTCTGCCCTCAGCTCCCCACTGGCTCTGACACCCTAAGGGCTGCTGAGGTACAGCAAAGTGGTAAAAACTTCCCTAAGACCTCCCAAAGTACCAGCAAGACACATGAAAAAAAAAAAAAATGCAATGAGAGGAAGAGTGAAGACATTGACCCTTCCTCTGCAATGAGAGGAGGAGTTAAGGCAAACCTCAGCAATGACCACAACCAAAAAAGTATTTAAAAGTAATTGTTAAAGTTTCATAAAGGAAAATAAATCTAAAAGATATTTTTAGGTATCTTTGTTCTCCTCAGATACAACTTTGCTTTCCACTGAATCAAAACCCAAAAGTTTCCCTCCACAGCAGCAGCAGATCTAGGGAATCATGGGGAAGGTTCCCTCTTCTGTTTCACCTTCCATCCCACCCTGTCTTGCCCTTCCAGCGTTTCACAAACGCACAGGTGGAAAAGCAGCAGGTGGAAAATCTGCTTTCCCTCCTGGGGCTTTCCTTTCAGCTCATCCCACCTTTAGCCAAAGAAATTCCCATCCAACAGGTGGGATGTCACATCTCTGTCATTGCCACTGCCCCCGTGCCGCGCCAAAAAGCCAACTTTGTCCCCTGCAGGGTTTCTGTACATCTGCATCCCAATATTTCTGTCTTGCAGACTCTACACGTGTTCTGACAGTTTTGGAGACCTTCTGGCAGATGTCTGTAGGCAAGCAAGCAGCACAATTTGGCTTTGAAGTGAGCTAAGTGTGGCTTCCCAAGCGCAGGGAAAAATTGGGAAAACAAACAAAATGTCTCAGCAGAGCAGCAGAGGGAAACAGAGACACAGGTTTATGGGCAAACACCAATAATGTTAAAATTAAATGTTAAAATAAAAATGTTAAAATTAAGGGGGTGAACTGAAGAAAAAACACCAACACCTTCAAAAGTCTCTAGTTTTTAACTACACCATCCATAAAATGGTACTGACAAGGAGGTTTGGTGGGCCATGTGAACTGATAAGTTCAAATTCATCATATTTAAACTACAAGCAATGGAAAGGTTTAGCAAGGAGACTGACAGGCAGAAAGGGAGTCATGAACATGAGAAGTGTAATTTATTAAAGAAACCACCAGGTCACAGCATGCCTCTGCATGATTCTTCTCCATGACTCAACATCACCATTCTGAAAATGTCAATGTGCACTATTGGATATTCAAAGTGTGGAAAAAGTTGTCTTCTACAATACTTGGCTTTATGGAGCTTGTACACTTTTAAAAACAAATTTCAAAGCCACTTAAGCTCTGAAAGTAGAAAAACCACAGAAAATATTTCCTAAAATTTCCTAAAACATTTTCTAAAATTTTGCCAGAGCAAACTAGCTGAAGGTTATTTTTACTCCATTTTCCCCCTAAACATCTGTCCCAAGGGAGTACTACCCCAGCTTATGGCCACATATATGAGAGTCAGTTAAGAACACACAGCAGGGCAAGAGGTGTTCTGTAATAAAGCTCTCTAGGAGAAGAAGAGTAATTTTGGAACTTGAAACCTGAAAGATGTTTTTCCCCACTACTATTTTCTACTGATTTCAATCTGCTCATTTAATAAAATTTAGGGATTACATAACTGTAATTTAATTAATTCACAATTTCTTTTTTTCCTAGAAGTTTTTTGCAAATGGCTGGTTTTTAGGGTTTTTTGTACCATAGAAGATGAATGCCATTTTCATTTCTACAACAAATGCGTTTTCCAAGCCGTGCTCATGTCCAAGTCTTGACATCTTTGCAAGTGACATAAAGGGCTCTTCAGGCCCTGGTGTGATATAACAAGGCAATGAAAAATTCTCTCCTCAAGAATATGAAGGTCTTTCGTGTATCTGGGAATACCTTAATACATATACATTTATGTGTGTGTGCCCCTGGGCATAGAAAATCATATATTTACACTAGAAGATTATATATTTACACTTGTAAAAGATAATGCACATTCTCCACAATAAAGGGAGGGTGCTGGCAAGCCTAAATAAAATGATAATTTTCCATTGGTGTGAAAGAAAATGAGAAATTATTTCCAAATAACTGTTCTGAATTAGATATAGTTCAGATATAGATATATGGCAACAAATATATATTGATATAGATAGATAGATAGATTAGATAGATAGATAGATAGATAGATAGATAGATAGATAGATAGATAGATAGATAGTAATTATTTCTGCTGGGTTTGTGAAGTTATGAAGCCCCTCTTGTAAATGAAAAGAAACCTTATCTTCAGTGAAGATTATATAGGTCTCAGACTTTTCTCAGCTAATTTATATGGTTTCTACTTGGAGATCTTACTGGGCAGAATATTTCACTCAAGTGTCCTTGGTAATTTCTCACTCCACTGTCAGTTCAGTGTGGATTTCAGCACTGATGCCATTCCCAGTTCAGGGGATTCTCCTGGGTTCTGCTCTGTCCTGTTGCAGTCACAGTGACTGAGGACACACTGACTGGTGCCATAGAAGTGTCCTAACCAAAAATTCAGGACAGTTGTGTTTCATGTTCTTTAAATCAATACTCAGTTAACTAAATCCATCCTAAACACCACAGAGTGCCCAGTCTTTTTGGAGGTTAAGTGCTCTGTGTGTGCATTTGTGCATGCAACATTCCAGTCAGAATCCATTATAGTAAAACCTGCTGGGATAGAAAATGATAAACCATCTCCATTTCAAATGTCATCCACAGAAATTCATACATGCCATATTAATGGTACATAACTCTTTTGCTGTATTTGAAATGTTTCTCTAGACTTCATGACCTGAAACTGTCTTTCTAAATTTAGCTGAAAGAACTGCACAAATAAATGATAATGTATGTGTCATAGCATAAAACATAGGCATCCTTTTAAGTGCAAATTTTTGAGAGGTGTGCATTCAAACAATGAAAAAATATGCAAATAAATAACCATTTTCTTACAGATTCTACCTTCCTATGAGAACAGGGTATGACATTTCTCTGTAGAGTACAAGTCCTGTCTGCATGAGTGGCACAGGGCAGGGGCAAGCAGAGCTGACAGCTTGCACTGACCTCTAGGAATTGCTCTGCTGTTGAACAGCCATGCAGGAACAGTTTCTAAAATGCTCTGGAGAGATGCAAATCATTTACTTCCCCTTGCAAAATCTGGCTTTGTGGTGAAAGCCAAGCTTCTTACGCTGAATTAATTCATATTTTTGCAAAGGTACCTTAAATCCACCATTCAGATTCTAAAATGTCACCTCTTGAAAGCCACCTTAAAGGAATTTTCTACAGTGTGTAAGTCATGCCATAGCACTGGAAATAAGATACAGCCCCAAGAAAGGTGTCTCAGAGGATACAACCCCTGTCCTGTGAGGTCGCTCACATGTGTCTATGGAGAAAAGTGGGCAGAAATGGAATATATTCTGGCACTTATGTTCCTCATCCAAATCTCATCAAGCCAGCAAGGAGCTCAGATTCTGACTGAGGGATGACAATCTCTTTTGAAAACATAGATGATTTGCAGGTTCTTCTATATTTTTTTTTCCTAAAATTTGAAATAGATAACTAAACCCCATAAGAAAAGTGCCTGGAACTTATTTTGGACAGATAAAAGTACATTTTTTTAGATACCAAATGCTGATGTCTTAGAATGTTACCAAGAACCAAAGTTTGAATCTGAAACATGCTAGAGGTACAGATGCAGATTCTAGAGATGCAGGATCATCCAGCACCTGGCAGCAAAATCCTCCCAGGAGTATTATGCTTTCCCAAAACATTGGCAAAAATTAATATTGTTCTCAAATCCCTGGGGGGGAAATAAGAAAATCAGATCATAGGAACTCCAAACTGAGACACTCAGAAAATCTCAATCAGCAGCAGAAGAATTTTTTTTTTTTACCAGCCTTCATCAGTTGTTCTTTGTGTGTTCAGAGCTGAGAACTGGCCCCAAATGCTCTGAGCACTACGAGTGCAATCAGGGTGCCTAAATTCTCGACAGATTAAGTTAATGCTCTTCTGAAAAAGAAGGCATAATTTTGGATCATCATGGGAGGTAAAGACTGGCAAAACATCATAACTGGAAAGATTTGCATGTGGTCAGGAGCTGTGCAGAATTTGAACTCTTTATCTTTGTGTCAGTGCATCCTCTCAAGAGCCCAGCTGTCTGAAGCACAGTGGGAAATTGTAAACTGCCAGCAGGATGTGGCTTTGGGCAGGAAAGCCAAAGCCATTGGTACAGCTGAGAAACACGTTTATCTCAGACTTTGAACTCCAGAAGAACTTAACTTAAATCCCTCTTGATCATGTAAGGCCTCCCAGATTCAAACTGTGAATTCCAAAGGCTCCATATCAAGCTAACACTTGAATTTCAAGCAAGTTTTCAAATATGTGAATACTTGATATAGACCAATCTCCAGCTAGAAACATCAGAACTAACTTCCTAGGCATCTCTATTTTTGTTTATGGAGCATTAGCTATGCTCCCAGCTTGGTGCAGAGGACATGGACACTTCCCCCTGTGAAAATTCCCTTTGGGATTCACAAAACAAGCTTTCATTTACCTGTCTCTCCTGCAAGGCTCTTCACAACAGATGTTCTCTGAGTTTATCTGAGAATCAGGCTCCACAGAAGGAAAGAAAACAAAAGTCAGCTGCACTCACACACCTTTTTATGCAACAGAGTGGGTTGCCAGAATATTCACTGGGAAAAATTGTTAAAAATAAAACCTTGGATTCTAACATGACTGGTTATGGAAACCCACCCCTAGAATTCATTGAATTTACCCAAATAGAAGTTTGCCAATCACTTAAATGCAATTTCATCAAAAATCCTATTGTTTATGCTCCTTGCTCTACAGGCAGCCAAGACACTTAATATATATTAAGCCATATATACAATTGGAAAAATACAATAATTTTTTAATTTTGCTTTCATTTTCCCTTCTATCTCCAAGCCAAACTTGCCGCTGTTGTGTTCCACTTACTTATACTCAAAGTTGTTTTTGTGAGCAGCCTGACTACTTCTGTGTTGATTGTAGAACAAGTGGTGCTGCCCCAAAGCACCAAAACAAAGCAAGCTGAACTTGCACTGCTTACACAAGTGGATCTGTCCCTTCTCATCTCAGCACTGCACATGAGCCTGATGCTGACACAAACATGCCTGCCCAATTCATCTGTACTGCAAGCCTCTGCAGAGAGAAACAAATATTTTAAAACGAAAATATCTCCATCTTTTTGGGGACAGTGGCCAGGGCTGGATGCCTTGGAGGAACAGGCTGGGTCTCCTGGCAGTGCAATGTTCCTGTGCTGCCAGGGACAGGCTTTCAAACCTCCTGCTTTCATTCTCTGTAAACACCTGAAGAACCCAAACTATTTACTTCAGGTATATTTCCACTGTATTTAATTTTTCCATTATATTTTTTATAATTAATTTTTCTTTATTCTTGTCCCAGTAAAAATGGCATCTCTCACACACACACACGAAAAAGACAAATAATAATTTCAAAATGGTTATGCCTGCTTCATCTTCTGTTTGGAACACACTTAGAAGTAAATTCACGCCTTGAACCTCTTCATCACTCCCTAAACATCTTCCTTATCTAACATATTTTGTTACTGAAGCTGGGTAATGAACGTGAACACTACAGTCCTGAACAACCACTGAGTATCAAATGACAAGCAGTCTGGTCTGAAACACTGCATGGTCTTCACAAAAACAGTACAAATGTTTTCAGTGAAAATGTTGACTGAATTCTGCTGGATAATGTCATCTATTTAAAGGAGGTAGTAAGAGAAGTAAGCTTGGAATAAGCTGATGGGTTTTCTTCACCTTAAAGCATTTAGCAAGTTACTTCTTTCAGCTATGCCCTGTGTAACTTTCCTCAAAATTACCCTTTAGGTAAAATTTAAAATTTTTAAATTTACCCTTTTGGAAAACTTAAATTGTTTTAGCAAAGGACAAATCCATTCCGTGACATGGTATTCAGAAAACAATGAAAAGAAAGAAGTTTGAAATATTCCAAGACCACATTGCCCAAAGAGAGTTTAATAAAGAAGAGAACAAACTTGGGTGATGAAGACTACCCTGAGTAAGGGAAGCCAACAAAAAACAAAGGGCCTTAAACTTGGCTGAGATCTATTAGAGATGTGTTCTGCATCAATTGCAGACAAAACTCACTCACTAGGACTGCACAGAAAATCTCTCTTAAACCAGTGCTCTTGTGCCAGCAAGGAGTGGGACTGGCTCTCCAAACCTTTGTGGTGCAAGTGGGCTGCAACCAAACTGAGATTCAAATGGCATGTTAAAATTAAGGGGGTGAACTGAAGGAAAAAAAACACCAATCCCTTCAAAAGTCTCAAGTTTTTAACTACACCATCCATAATATGGCAGAATTCCATAAGTGGAAGGTTTGTCCAGCCATGGTGAAGTCATGATGATGTCTAACCATGATGATGCAGACAAAATGGAAGCTGATTTTGGATCATTTTGATTTTGGATCACTTTGATTTTTGGTCATTTTGATTTTGGATCACTTTGACTTTTGGTCATTTTGATTTTGGACCACTTTGACTTTTGGTCACTTTGATTTTGGACCACTTTGACTTTTGGTCATTTTGATTTTGGACCACTTTGACTTTTGGTCATTTTGATTTTGGACCACTTTGACTTTTGATTTTGGATCATTTTGATTTTTGGTCATTTTGATTTTTGGTCATTATGATTTTGGATCACTTTGATTTTGGATCACTTTGATTATTGGTCATTTCGATTTTTGGTCATTTTGATTTTGGACCACTGATTTTTGATTTTGGATCATTTTGATTTTTGGTCATTATGATTTTGGATCACTTTGATTTTGGATCACTTTGATTATTGGTCATTTTGATTTTTGGTCATTTTGATTTTGGATCACTTTGATTTTTAGCTTTGGATCATTTTGATTTTTGGTCATTTTGATTTTTGGTCATTATGATTTTGGATCACTTTGATTTTGGATCACTTTGATTATTGGTCATTTTGATTTTTGGTCATTTTGATTTTGGATCACTTTGATTTTTAGCTTTGGATCATTTTGATTTTTGGTCATTTTGATTTTGGATCATGTTGATTTTTAACTTTGGATCATTTTGATTTTTGGTCATTTTGATTTTGGATCACTTTGATTTTTAGCTTTGGATCATTTTGATTACTGGTCATTTTGATAATTGGTCATTTTGATTTTGGATCACTTTGATTTTTGGTCATTTTGATTATTGGTCATTTTGATTTTGGATCACTTTAATTTTTAGCTTTGGATCATTTTGATTTTTGGTCATTTTGATTACTGGTCATTTTGATTACTGGTCATTTTGATTTTGGATCACTTTGATTTTTAGCTTTGAATAATTTTGATTATTGATCATTTTGATTATTGGTCATTTTGATTTTGGATCATTTTGATTTTTGGTCATTTTGATTTTTGATTTAGGATGATTTTATTTTGATAATTATTTTAATTTCCAAATAGCCTGGCACACTTCTCACAGCTTTCAAAAGCGAGTGGTATGAAGGTTTCACAGTTTACCCAGCTCTGGATTTCAGAAGACAAATGAGATATATTTCAAAGTCTTTAAAAGTCATCCTGAGAAGGAGACATAGCAAGTGGAGTAGCTTGGTAAAAAGCTAAAGTCACAGCAAATTCCTTTGTAGTAAGAAATGTACTTTGTGGAAATAAGAAATAAATAATTGTTAAAAAACAAAAAAGAAAAAAAAAAAGGAAGAATCATGTCAGCAGCTTGAAACTGGGCCAGCTGGAGCTGAGTGCTGCTGGAGGCTCACAGCCATGCTAATGATAAAAGCACACCTCCAGAGGGAATGGCAGCTGCCCCAGGTAACCATGCCTCTGCTAAACCAGGACCATTTAGACCCCTCAAGTAAATAGGCCAGAGCTATTACAAGCTAAAGAAATGAGGATAAGACAAGGTATCAGCAGAATGATAACCACCTTAACAGTTTGCAAATGAAGAGCAATGCTTGCACTCTTGTGAAGATTCTCAAGGACACAGAAAGAAATTTGCAACCTGTAATAAAATTCTGCTTCTGTTTGTGTTGTAGCTGGTACCATATTGCAGGACTGCCAGCAACCTGATATTTTTCCCTCCTTTGTCATTAAAAATTACAACCCTACAACCATCAGCTTTTTTTTTTTTTTAATTTTTTTTGCCCCCTAGAATTAGGCCTCCATTAAGCAGTGTCTTACTGCAAACACTGAAAATAATCTTAGGGACTCCTGAGGATGGCAAACTAGCAGAAGAGATATTGCAGTTACAGCAAGGCAGGTGGGTAACCTATTTCTCTACAGGCTAGTACATTTTGTCAGCTTGTCCTCTCAAAATCTCGCCCCAGGTGTCATCTGCTACTCACTCATTTCTCTTGCTTAGTCCCATGTGTTGCCCTTCTCAAAGTCTGAGTTTACTGCTTCCCTTTTTTGCTATTTTAGCATAGCCTGGGTTCTGAGTGAGGAGGGTACTTTTGTGCACTGCAAGATACAGGCAAGGCTTTAAAAAACAATCCAACAGGAAAAATAGTGAGGCACTGACATAAAAGCAAGGAAAAAGCGGGGTCTACTTAAAGCATAAGGGGTTTTGTTCTCCTGGTGAGATGAAATAAACTTCAATTTGAAATCAAGCATCATTTTATTGACCTCAGCTGGTTCAGAAATGTTCTATATCCACAAGGACAATTCTAGAGTAATTTAGATGAGATGATATTTTAATATTCAACATTCAGTAAACAATATTCAATATTATTCAATGTACCAGGAGAATACTGCCATAGCCAAAACTGCTCCAGCCATCAGCAGTAAGGGCAAAGCCACCTCTCTTTTACTCATCTCCAGGTAATTGATGGAACTGAATTTTTCCCCAGGACACACTCTGGGGTCCCAGAGCAAGGAGCACAAACACCTCACACACCAGCAGCTATGAGACAGAAAGGAAGCAGTTTCAGAGAGGGAAATAACCCAGAAAAGCCTCCAGATCTCCTGTGCAATATTCTCATCTATTTTAAGCTATAAACAGCAGGAGAAACAGGGAAGGGGAGGGAGGAGGGGGGAACAGTGTTCCTGGGAAGCAAGAAATGCTTTCTGCATATTATTGATAGTAATGCCTTTTAAAGAGAAAACACGTGTGTGCTGTGTTCATAACACCTTTATTTGCTTCACAAATAGAATGAAACCTCAGTTCATAGATATGTTGTTCCAGATGTATGCTTGTGTATCTCCTTTGATTTATGTGCATTTTTCTATCAACAGATTACTGGTCAGCTTACTCCCAGCCAACACAGGCAAACACAGCAGATTATTTATGCTTTAACCTAGTTACAGAAGAGCCTTGTTTGGGAGCAAGTGCTTACTTAGAGGTCCAGAGCTATTTAGGCCTTGCTTAGTGCCAGACTAAACAGGTAATTTATTTTTCCTTAAACCATCAGATATTGGGTTTGATATTTATCAGCATGGAGCATGTTTGAGCTGATAGCACTATTTTAGGAGAAGCATGAATCTGTTCCACAAAACAGGATGGCAACATAAATAAAGAAAATTAGTGTTTGGCACTTTTAATACTAGGAAAAAAACTATAATGTGTCCAGATATTGGAATTGTGCCAGCAGAACTTAGTGCATCATCTGAGGGCAGACAATTCCAGTGCAGTTATTGCTCTGCTGAATGGGAAGTAAGACCATGAACATGGATTTATTACATCCCAAACATGCACTGATATTACTGATAGCAGGGCCTCAATTCTTGAGTTCAAAAAACTTATGTGAACAAGTTCTCCAGCAGCCTAAAAGAATACTGTGTGTTCTTTCAGCCACACAGGCTTCTTCCCATTTTCTCAGGTTCTTCTCCTAATTAATTTTATACATATTTTTTTCCAACAAAGTCACTCCAGATGTTCTCTCCCATTCTTTTTTGGCATATGTGACATGTCCAGACCTTTTACTGACCAAAACAAACTTTGGAATGCAATTGGTAACAAGACGAGTTGACTACAGCAAAATTTCTCTATTTTTAAGACTCTAGAAGCAGGAGGAAAAAATTTTGTTCTTGGAAAAGACTTACCATGTAGAACAATATGGGCAAGGCATGATTAGTAACAATCTCCCAAATGCATAAACAGGGTAATACTCCTTTACTGCCATCATTGGAAATGAGAAACCAAGTTAATAAAAATTAAATGAAAAAGGAAACAGACAAAATGCCTGTTGCCAAACACCTGCGTGCAGCAATTAAACTGGCCAACTTGCCTTTCCTTATACAACAGTGGAGAAGTAGAATGAATTCAGAAATACTGCTCAAATCTGTCTTTCTAACTTCATGGGCATGGATAGTTACACAATTGTTCTTTGCCTGCCCTCTATGCTTACAAATCTTTCCAAGTGCTCAGTGCAGCTACTGGGATGGAGGTTGGTGCAATTAAAGGAACTGCTTCCTTCTGATGCCTTGTGCAGGCTGCCCTAGAGCAGGGGCTGGGCAGAGCTAAAGAATCAAGCAGGGATTGATTCAAAGCATCTCCTCCATGGATCCACCTTGGGCAGCACCAGAGCCCAGCCAGGCCTGCACCCAAGATGAACCAAAATGGCCCCAAAATGCCCCAGCGCTCCCGGGCTCTCTCCCTTGGATCAGTTCTGCTCCATTTGCATCTTGCAGTTCATTGTCCCATTCCAGCTTTAGCCCCTGCAGTCCCACCCTGCTTGTTTTTCTCTCTCCAGCCCACGGGGTTTGTGCTCTTGGGCTGAGATTGGGATCATTTGTCCTTGGTGCCCAGCTGGAGCAGGAATTGTTTTGTCTCCCTGCTCTGTGCACAGAGCTCACCATTGCCTCAAAAGGAAGCCCAGGCCCACCCACTAAAGAAGCACAGAATATGAAAATAATAAAAAATATAATAGCTAAAACCTGAGGCATCCCTTACTGTCCAGGGAGGGCTCTGTCCTGCACTGCACCACTGCTCACTGTGGATGCACACCTGATTATTACAGGGAGCTCATATTCATTCAACCTTGAGGTCTCTTTGCATCTGTAACACTGACTTCTAAATCCATGTCTTACTATCTCTTCTTTAAGGTTTTCATTTCATATTGCTTTTGGGCTTTGGTGGGATTTTATTTTTTTGGGGTGGGGGAGGGGGGGGCGTGTTTGTTTTTATTTTTTTAGTGGTGGAGGGGGGATATTTCTGCATCCTAGTAGTAGAGTGCTAATTGATCTTTTAAACACCCAGATTCTGGTGTTCAGACTGAAGTGCTAGACAATGCCAAAGAATGCAAAGGGGAATATTAAATATCACTTATAGAAAATGGCTATGCCTTGAGAAGAGCAAAGGAGACCTAAGCAAAAGTGGTTTCCCCATACAAGGGTTGAGGTGCTTTTCACTGTGCTCATGGTTTTATTTGAGGTTCATGCCTCAGGTTTTAGCTTTTATTTTTTTTTATTATTTTCCCATTCTGTGCTGCTTTAGTGTGTGGGTCTGAGCTTCACATGAGGGGATGGTGAGCTCTGTGCACAGAGCAGGGAGACAAAACAATTCCTGCTCCAGCTGGGCACCAAGGACAAATGATCCCAATCTCAGCCCAAGAGCACAAACCCCGTGGGCTGGAGAGAGAAAAACAAGCAGGGTGGGATTGCAGGGGCTAAAGCTGGAATGGGACAAGGAGATGCTCCTGACACCTGCTGCTACAGAATAAAGGTAAGCAAAGGCAGAAGCTTGAACAGCTCAGCTGAACTTCTCAGCTGGTTAAATTAGACAAGGTAACTACAGTGTGCAGGACTGAGGTAATTTTGGTATTACAGGTAATTCCACCTTCTGCTGCATTCCAATACAATACTTGCTACATCTGAAAAATCAGAATAACAGGGTGACTGGCATGCCTGACTTCAGACACACTTTCTAAATCCTCATCAGCCATATAATTATCATTATCAGTGCCCTGTTGAACAGAACATTTGTTATAACTGAAAATGAGTATACTCTGTTGTGTTTGCATTCAGGCTACATTAGTAGCTACCTGAAATTTGGTGCACACAGCAGAAAAAAAAAAAATAGCAATGTCTGGGAACAGAAACTATTTGCACAGAAGGCCTGAGCTCCAAAGTGTGCTGCCTCACTTCTTGCATTCTGGTGTGTGGTTTCAATTTCCTCATACAGAACTTCATATCAAAAGTAAACACAAGAGGCTGTGGAATAATGCTAGAGGAAAAACAAGGCAAGCCAAAGGGGAATTCAGGCTCCTCAGACTGACCTTTACAGCACTTCTTTTAATATCGCAGGGAAAAAAATAGTGGAGGCCATTAGGGATTCAGCTGTGTTCCAACACAAACTCAAATCTGGCACACAAATACAGAGAGAAAAGGGAGAGTTAGAAAATAAAAATCCAAGAAATATTATTTTTCTCCTTTTGCTTCTGTAAAAATATTTAAGAAAATATGGTTTCCATTACAGCTGTATACTAATTTTGATGTGTGCAAAATGGACAAGCAATAGTAAAATCTTAATTCTGATTGCATTTTATTGCAATTTTGCAGGGGTATGGTGGAGCCTCTTTCTCCTGTTTTTTCCTCAGCATCTACTTAGGACTTTTCTACCTATGCAAAGGAAGGAAGAGCTTCTGATCATGCAAAAAAAAAAAAAAAAAAAAAAAAAAAAAAAATCAGAAGCTGTATGGAACTGATGGAACTGCCTGGCCAGCAGTCAGAGTTCCTTTGTGGATTGTGGCACTTTTTCCAGCAGCAGTTTCCTGCAGCAGTCTGGCTATACCTCATTCATTAATCAACCATTAATGTTGTGGTGTGCAGGCAGGCAAGGTCTAAGCCTGAGTCAGGTAGGAAAAAAAAAAAAATCTCCTGGTGGAGACTGAAGTGATCTAAAGTGTTCCTTCTGGGTTTTGATCAGGCACATACTGTTCAATATTTTGACATCTAGGCAGAAAGGCAGCCTTTCATATCAGGGAGAAGATCATATCAGTGATCCTATTTTTCTCAGTCAAGTTTCTTATTGGTATGTAAGAACAAAACACAATTTTCCAAAGAAATTTCATTTAGCATTATTTCACTCTAGCATCAACGACATCTATCCTATTATTCGATTGCTCCTACTGTAATTGGTTGTATGCTGCTTTCTTTTAACAGTAAGGGTTATCTCTTACTCAGGCATTTCAAAATTAATTCATTGCCATTAACAGGTTTTAGTTGCCTCTAACATAACTTACCCCAGAGGTGTACACTCACACTGCAGATTGTCACTCCAGGAAAACATCTATCATCATGTCTTTGCTCACCAACTACCAAGGATGCAGCTTTAAATCATAGAAATTCTGTCCTTAGCTATAGACTCCAGAAAAATACTCCAAAAACAATTTGATTTTTTTTTTTTAATAAAACTGTGTTTTATAAAGATAGAGGAGCTACCTACTTACATTTCAAATTGATTAAATCTCAATCACTTCAACACATTTGAGGAATGCTTTGCTGTAAAACACAGGTATTTTTAGGCTGTGAAAGGATGCCTTATTTATTACTTATTTATGCCTTATTACTCAGTTAGCAGAGAGAGCTTATTTCTAAGAGCAGAGTACAAAGTGCACGTGAAACAGGGAACACATTCCTTCATCTGGAGCACAAGTTTAAGATGCCAACCTGTAGCCATGCCTCAAAATCTCCCAAATGTCTTTTAAGTGAAATACTAATGTGCTTACCATGACCCAGCTGGAAAACCATGTCTCACCCAGAGGATGCTGTTCCCTATATTTAAAGGGTGTATTTCTGCAGAGCAATTGCTGAGGGTGGCAGGGGTGCACACAACATTTTCCTGTTGCCTAGACCTTTGTTGGATTTTCACATCCTCATTTCCCAGGTTAACACCTCTCAGGTTTGGTCTCTCCTTTTGGGGAAGTTTAAAAGGAAGGCTCAGGGAGAGCTGTTCCACCTCTTACAAGAGTGATGTTAAGGAAAAACAGGCAGCTGCCAATTACCAGGAATATTCTAGGTATGAACTGGAAGTGGTCTCAGACTTGGGGTGGTGAAAGAAACCAAAAGCATCTACCAGTTCAAAACCCCAAATCAACCCTAACAGCTGCCAAGTGAAATTGCACCAAAATTTCATCTCCAAATGCACCAAAATTGCATCAAAATGGAGCTCTCCAGATATCAGCAGCAAATCCGACAGCATGACACATATACAGACCCATACTCATTTTGTGTATATTATTCCCTAAATATGCTTCACAAAGCTGATAAGGAATTCACTGACTGACTTTTATTAGAAATTTTTTATTAGAAAGGTTACTGTCAGAACCTAAAGGTGACAGGGTCACCAATTTAAGTGCACAGTCAAGAGAATGACTGACTGATAGATGCAAGAAAAGACCAAACTGACTCCTATGTTCCCAGCATCAGTGAGAAATCAGCATCCAAATGGCTGCTAAGCAAATGAAAATTAAAAAAAAAAACCTACTACAAAACTATGGCCCCCTCATGTGCTGTCCCATTAATTCTGACTACCAGAGGGGAAAACCTCCAAGAGGTTTAGTAGGGTGGGTACAGTGTGCGAACAGATAAAGTCAATCCTGCTCCAGAGCAGGCAGCAGCCCCTGTGCTCCAGCAGCCAGGGAGCTGGGCTGCTCAGGAATCTCACCCTGGTGCTCAGACCCATCTACAACAGAAGGGAATTTCACAGCCTGGAATTTCACAATTCCTCAACTGGAGGAGTGGACTGCAGTTTCTTGTGGGAAGGGTGAAAGTGGGAAGCAGGACATCTCTGGTCTGGAGTGAAATGGGCTTGGTTTTCATGTCTTTTGTAAACAAGGCTAAGGAGGTGAGAAATTGGACAGACATACTTGACAGGACCAGATCTAGAGGTCAGACTTCAAACACTGCACCCATATTTGTGCAATCCCTTTGACACAGTCAGGTGTCACACCTGAATTCCAGGCTGAGAACTGGGTTACACACAAGTGCAGCACCTTCCAACTCGACTTCTGTCACAGACATATTTTATGAAAAATCCCTTTGCCAGGATTTTTTTCTCCTGAGAAGCTGAGAGGCTTCAGAAACAAAATATAAACAATGATTATCTGCTGCTGTGGAATGCAACCGGTGCATCTGTGATTGCTCTCATGTGGTTGTTTTTAATTAATGGCCAATCACAGTCCGGCTGCCTTGGACTCTCTGGTCAGTCACAAGATTTTATTATCATTCCTTTCCTTGCTAGCCTTCTGATGAAATCCTTTCTCTTTCTTTAGTATAGTTTAAGTATAGCATTTTCTTTTAATATAATATATATCATAAAATAATAGATCAGCCTCCTGAAACATAGAGTCAAGATTCTCATCTCTTCCCTGGTCCTGGGACCCCTGTGAACACCACCACAGACTTCGAAGTCCAAAATGCAGCACACAACCTTTCAGCAGCCATGTGATAAAAACCAGCCTCAAGTGCTCTGCACTGTTTGAAATTAAAGAGAATATTCTCTTTGCAGAGGCCAATAGAAATCCCAAGTAGCTCTGTACACTTCTTTTGTTTTGATGCAATTCAGGACCTAAGTTTTCCATTACACTAATTTTGTTGTGTTACACTAATTTTGGTGTGCCCACAATGGACAGGTAATAGTAAAATGTAAATTGTGATTGTATTTTAATTCCAGCCTGAGAACCTGTGACAATGTGGTCTGGTATACACAAAAATAAAAAAGGGAAAACAGAATCCCAGTGGAGCCTGCAGTTTGGTGCTGGGGGCTGAACTATTGAGACCTTCATGCTGTGACTGGCAGAGCAGGACTGTGCACTTATTAAAACTGGCAAAGCTTGGTAGGGCTGCATTGGCCTGCTCTGCATGTGTGAAAGTCATAAAAAATATCATTAAAAATGAATTGCTTCATATCCCAAGAAGCTCCTCCAATACAGTAAAATCTGATGGACTGATGCAGCAGAAAAAGCACACAGCCTAAGGAGATCAGGCTGGCAATGGCATATGCATGATTACACCATCCATTTCTCTCATTTAGTTCTCCTCTGTGTTTATTGCAGTTGTTTCTCATTGCTAAATAAATGGAAATATATTCCATCATTTTAAATTAAATTTGGTCAATTTTAGTAGTCGTGAATCTCAAAGACAAATTGCAGCAGCTGGAGCTACAGACTAAGAAAAATTATGTTAATGGTCTTAAATGATCCTGTAAAAGAACCTCAGAGATGTCACCCTCTGAGAATAGTGCCTGTGGAAACCATAAAAAAAAAAAAAAAAGGGAGGAAGAAAGAAACACTGTCACAAGTGCTGTTATTTTGAGGAACTGAAATCAAGTCTTAGTGGTCCTTGCCCAGTGCAAAAGTGTGAATTTAAACTTTTGTCACTGCCCTGATCTGAACTCTAAACAGCACAGCCTAACCTTATGGCTGAAATGCCCTTGGTGTGCATTCCTATCCATTTCTGAGGAGAGCACAGCTAACAGGATTAGCTTTAATTTCAAATAAAAAAGGAATTACTGTGAACATACAAGAGCCAGTTTTAGCAAATTTAATTTTCTCTTTTTTTCTACTGGTATGGAGAGCCAGTAGAACTTTTCCTTTCCATAACAGGTAAAGATAAGCAAGGTTTTTCTTTTTCAATAAAGTATTAAATATCTAATCATGTAATTTTTTAAAAATTAGTTAAAATAATGGCTATATTTCTTCTGGAAATCCAGAGTAGTAGCAACTTAACCAAGCAAATAGTACAAGCTAAAGAAAATTTGGGTTTTTTTCCTAATTGGTCAGTAAAGCAAAACAAACATTCTAGCGAATGAAATCTAAACTTCACCTAGACCTAAACACTGTAGGGGTGAGAAACTTATCTGTAGGAAGGTGTCTTTTTTTTGCCATCTGAAACGTCTAGAATGTTTCACAGCTTTTCTAAAATCTGCTTCTGGCCAAGATGTTCCAGGTGCTGCTGCTTTGGCAGGCAGACAAAATCCACTCCTGAGAAGCAGCAGGCAGAAGGCCAGGGGCTTGTCTGGAGAGAGAGCCCCAGCAGGCTACAGGACATGGGCATTCCAAATTCCAGACCCTGCAGGCTTTGTGGGAATCAAAGTCCTTCCTAGGACCCCTTTTTCCTGGCAATCTATAATTTATACAATTTTATATATAGAATATATTACATATTCTATATATATAGAATATCTAGAATATAATGTATATAATATATATACATTATTCTATAAAATATTATATATAGAATATATAATATTAGATATATATAATATTAGATACATATATAATATTAGATATATATAATATTATTTCTTTTATATATCAGTATGCATTATATATAAAATTAAAAATATAAAATAAGATGATGAGATTGAGCTATAAGATGAGATGCTATAAGATGAGATGCTATAAGATGAGATGCTATAAGATGAGATGCTATAAGATGAGATGCTATAAGATGAGATGCTATAAGATGAGATGCTATAAGATGAGATGAGAGATATAAGATGATATTTACATACTATATTATATAATTTTTGGTATAATTTAATTTATATGATCTATAATCTTATCATCTCTAACATAAACATCCTGCACTTATTCTTTTTGTGGAAAAACATCAAATTAACCTGGGTCTTAATAGCTGTTGAGCCTGAATCACCCTAAGGCTTTCCCCAGTGGCCTTGCTGCTGCTGCATGTCCCAGATCTGCTCAGCACCTCCTCAAGCTATGCTGTACCAATCATCCTTGGCATGCCAAGCCTCACATCTGCCCCCAAGATAAAGGGTTCTCTAAAATGGAGACTGGTTTGCATGTGCACAAATGGCCCCTCTCTTGATAATAAATTAGAAAATAGTAAACAACTGGAAGCAACAGAAAACTTGGGTTTCTATTACTGCTGCACGCACAAAATGTGCAATGATAGAATGAAACAGAGTTCAAATACCGCAGAAAATTGAGATAGAGTTTTAGAATATTTCCAAATTCTGATTTGTTATGATGCCTCAGGTTTCAACTTTTCTGTTTTTCCCGTTCTGTGCTGCTTTAGTGTGTGGGTCTGAGCTTCACATGAGGGGATGGTGAGCTCTGTGCACAGAGCAGGGACACAAAACAATTCCTGCTCCAGCTGGGCACCAAGGACAAATGATCCCAATCTCAGCCCAAGAGCACAAACCCCGTGGGCTGGAGAGAGAAAAACAAGCAGGGTGGGACTGCAGGGGCTAAAGCTGGAATGGGACAATGAACTGCAAGATGCAAATGGAGCAGAACTGATCCAAGGGAGAGAGCCCGGGAGCGCTGGGGCATTTTGGGGCCATTTTGGTTCATCTTGGGTGCAGGCCTGGCTGGGCTCTGGTGCTGCCCAAGGTGGATCCATGGAGGAGATGCTTTGAATCAATCCCTGCTTGATTCTGGAGCTCTGCCCAGCCCCTGCTCTAGGGCAGCCTGCACAAGGTGTCAGTTTGATGAGCATTAAAAAGTTTTTAGATGTTCATAGAATCACTTTTGTTTTTCTGGTAGAAAATGTGGTAGAATGCTTAAATGGAGCTCTGTGTTCAGTGATGAGACATAAAATTAATCAAAACATGTATCTACAGACAAAAAAAGAACAGTGTTTATATAAAAATGCAGATGTAACACAAATAATGTATTAAAATTCTGAATATCAATAAATATGTTTCATCAGTTCTCATAGTCCTGAGGTGTGACAGAACACTCCAATTTTCAGTATAGACACAGCAGTTGCTGTTACTGCTGTTTTCCTTCCCTTGCTGCTGCCAAAGACAGAATTCTCTGGGTGCATTTACCATTCCCTTGGACTGCAGCTGCATTTGTCTACTAAATTCACACCTTTGTGTTATCAAATTCACACCTTTCTGTCCAACTTCTTCACCATTTTCTCTGAATCTGCAAACACTCACGTTTATGATACTACATTTCAATTTTATTTAATCTAAAGCAGCCAACTCACCACGCAGACTGACATCATAAAAGAATAAGGAAACAAAAAAAGTTTCTTTCTCTGCAACAGGGGAGAAAATATATATAATTTAACAGAAACCAAATCAGGTGCTTTGCCTAGCAAGATAATTTTAAATGCAAATTTTTCACTGGCTGCTCCATTATTTTTATTTTTTATATACCGTAGCTTTTAGGGATTTTTTAAATTTCCTTAGAACGAAGCATAAATTTTCAGGGTTAATTTTTTCAAAACTTAAGATTTCTGCATTCCTATGTCTTTCCTACTCTTTAAAATGCAATAGCCCACAGTGAAGAGATCCTTCCTCCTCCAAATAAACTGAGTTCATTATTTATTCTCTCAAGCCCCAGTCATTAATTCTCTGAGTGAATGAAGCAAGGTTTAGGGCAACAAACAGTCAGCATATGTTTTGTGCCATTTTTTTTTCCCTAAAAAGAGGTAGACCTACATTTGTGTAATTTCTCATCTGCTCCTGGGTAGCTTCAGCACTACCATCTGGGGGGAAGCAAGCTGTTTTATCAACAAACACTGAGCTACATTATCAGGGAGATAAAAAAAAAAAAAAAGGAACAAATTTCAATGAAGAGTTTTATGAATAGGCTGTCTGAATTAACCATTATACAAGCATGTCCTTTTTCCTGGAAAAACACATGAAAACAATGCTTGTTTGTCATTCTAAACAATGTTCTAGTTCTTTCTCTCTCACCAAAAGCTGGATTCTGAAAGATTAGAAACAAATGTTTATTTTCATATTTAATAATGCTTGTTTATTCTACAACATGAATTCTAGATTTTACACAGCATCGTGAAAAAAATTATTTGATGGAGAAATCAGTTCTTGAAGGATTGATTGCTTTTTGAAATGCTCATTGGGTTTTTTCTGTTAGCTTTTAATGAAAGATTTTTGTTTATAAAAATCATTATTTTAGGACTTTTTTTTCTTAGTCCTATGTATCTGAAAAATTTGATCCATGACACTTGCATTAAGGAAAAAAAAAATCAACATACTATGGCCAAAAAAAACCCCAAAACCTTTTCCAAACAAATAAGTACATATTTTCATTTGAAATTGATAATGAAAATTTCAATGCTGAAGAAGAAAACTTAGAGAGATTTTATTAAGAGATTAGGTGAATTAAAACCCCCTTTCAAGCACTCTAAATAGGCCCAAAAAAAAAGGAGCTAGAAAGAGTTTGCCAGTTGCAAAAGGAAGTTGGGGAAAATGAGGGTTGGTTGCTGTGTGGAGGAGTAATTATGGTTACAAATGACACAGGACACAGTGAGTTAGTTATCTCCAGATGAAAATTGAGAGTTAGTTATCTCCAGATGAAAATTGAGAGTTAGTTATCTCCAGATGAAAATTGAGCCTCCAGATAGATCTGCACATTTTGCAAAGGAGGACAGCTGACAGTGAAGGAGCAACAGATCAGAAACTCCATGAGAAATCCACAGGGCTGGATGGGATTCACATGAGGGTGATGAAATGAAAAATGTAAAAGGGGGATGAAAAATCGCTCTGGGTTTATCAAAGGTCACATTCCAATCAGACACGGCCCCAGGGAATAGAAACCTGCTAGTAACTCAAAAAGGCATGGACAGAAATGAACCTGAGGTGGAGATTCCCAGCCTGCCCTTCAGAAATTATGACAAAAGACGGGTTCAGAACGTGAGCAAATAGATTTGTTCTCAAGTGAACAGCAGGGCAGGCTGGAAATGGGAGAGCAGCCCAGCAGAGATGGGCAGATCACACCCAATGCAGCAGGTGAGCCATTCCTTTGGGCTCTGACATGAATGGCAATCCATTCTAGAACACCCACCTGCTAAAAATGGCTAAAAATCATTCTAGAACACCCACCTGCTAAAAATGTCAGGTTTTGTGTGACTCCCCAGGAACAGATAGCATTTAGAGGCATTTTCCACTGATTTCTTTGGACTTAAGGCAGAGAATGTTACTTTGATTTTAGATGGGGTGAGCAATAAAGAACATGACTGGAAGAAATAACCACGAAATCAGTGCTGAAGGTTGGCAACTCAGTGCATCACTTCCCATCCAGTAATTCTGGACACCACATAAAGACCATTAATCCATCTCACTGAGCCTTTCTTTAAAAATTATTTTAGTAGAACACATGATATACAAATCAGTTTAAAACCAGTTCGATTTCTTTTAAACATAACAGCTTGGTTTTGACAGGTGAGATGTTACAGAAGAGATTTTACAGGGCTGATTTTTAACAGGTGAGATTTGATAGGAGCTCCCTACCACTGAGCAGTCACCATCACCTGACTATTCTAGTGTGCAGTGTATAACACCTTGGTACAGAGCATCTCCTGCTAAATAAACACTTACAAACCATGCACTTGATGGTTTTTAAGCATTTTTCCCCCTAAATACCCTACGATGCTAAATGCAGCCACGTGAACATATGAGCTAGTGCTGCCAGCCAGATCCAGCTGCCTGCAGGGAACCTCACATCTGGATCCTTCATGGAGCACAGCAACTGAGCAGGAGCTCACCAGCCTAAAAATAGAGCACCTTCTGTTTTGCTCCAGGAGCTGCCATCACACACTGAACACTTTGGTGGTGGCCACCACAGCCCTGACATGCACAGCCTTGTCACAGACATATTGTATGAAAAATCCTTTTGCCAGGATTTTTTTCTCCTGAGAAGCTGAAAGGCCTCAGAAAGGAAATGTAAAAAGAATTATCTGCTGCTGTGGAATGTAGCAGGTGCATCTGTGATTGGTCTCATGTGGTTGTTTTTAATTAATGGCCAATCACAGTCCAGCTGTCTCAGACTCTCTGGTCAGTCACAAGATTTTATTATTCATTCCTTTCCTTGCTAGCTTTTGGATGTCTCCTTTCTCTTTCTTTAATATAGTTTTAGTATATCATTTTCTTTTAATATAGTATATATCATAAAATAATAAATCAGCCTCCTGAAACATGGAGTCAAGATTCTCATCTCTTCCCTCCTCCTGGGGACCTGCAAACACCACCACAACAGCCTGAGCTCCCTCCTCAAGGGGCAGAGAGTACAGGAGATGCACTTGCAATGACTGCAATGAGAGCCAGCAGAGATGGGAGAGGCTCACTGACACACAGGGGCTCAGCTTTGCTGTGGGAAAAACAAATTTTCTACTGGAGTATCTGCTAGTAAGGGCTCAAATTAAAGAGTGTAGTGACTCCAGTTCCACCAAGAGAATTGAGAATTTCAGTATCACCCAGGCAAGAAGCTGGGGGGCATGACTCAACAAGTGATTTAGATCCTGGAAATGGTTTCACTCTCTTGTTGGCTTTCCCAGCTTTTACAGAGATGGGGCAGCTGAGAGGCATTTGAAAGATTTTATTACATTACCAGTCTCGATGAAGGGTGAGACAAGAGATGTAAAAGTCAACACCATTCCCCCAGAAGCCACTCTATTTCCTGGTTACAATACCTTGTAAATGTTTTTCAGCCTACCAGCTTTTGCCACACAATGCTGCTAATACTTCTAACACCAATCACTATTATTTTACCCCACCTGGGTACCTGCTACAATGCATCTTTCACAGTTCTAATTCTCTAAAATATCTGGTCTTTTTGCAAGGCCATATTCTGGAACTTGTTGAAACTTGTTTCAGGTTCAATCTCTCTCTCAGCAATGCCACCTCTGCTCCATGGCCTCCCTAGGGCATCCCACCTTATCTCAGAGTTTGCACACAGATGTACAAGGCTGTGTGACTCTCTGTCAGGTTCTGAGAATCCTTTACAAACCCATTTCTCACACCTGTGACTGCAGTGAGGCACCATTTCTTGGAGACAAAACAGGTGGCACAGGATAATATTATAACGATATTATATTATCATATTGTAACAATATTATCGTGCAAAAATGCCCAGTGACCTCTGCCTAGCTGGCCATGCTCTCTGCTAGTCTGGGTTCCCAACAGGAACCAGGTTTCTGTCAGGTTCCTAATAGGGACAGACACCTCCAGAAGGTGTTCAGATTAGGTGGGATCATTTCCTCTCTGCAAGTGCCCATTTCTCTCCATTAAATACAAAAGTAGTAGAGCAGTGAACTGAGGTTATGCCTGTTTCTTTGAGACAGGCAAAATTTAGAGCTATCAACATACACCCCAAACAATGCTCCTTGTTCTAAGATAAAGAATAAACTAAAATCCTGAGGGTTTCAAACAGGGGAAGGAACAGGGCCAAGCAGAGAAACAACAGCAAGGTCTGGTTACATGAAATCTTATAGTCATGATGGACTGTTTTAACACAGCACACATGGGATAAGATCAGATCCTCCTCACTTCATTCTACTCCACAGAAACTTTCAATAAACTTGAAATAATTTTTAGAAAAAAAAATTAAATTTCTAAACTCTAAAATAACTTTTCTAAATTTTTTTCTAAATTTTTTTCTAAATTTCTAAATTTTCTAGAATTTTTTTCTATTTTTCTTTCTTTTTCCAAAGACTTTCCCCCAAAAGAAAAGTCTTTGGAAAAAGAAAAAAAAAATAGAAAAAGTTTTCTAATTTTCTTTCTTCCTCTCCCCTGAAAAAACAGTGAATATATATCACTCAGGAACTAGTTCCAGTGATGCTGGTGATTTGTAAGCTCCTCTGAGTTTCTTAAGATGCTTATGACCCTAGATGAGCAATTTTTGAAGCACTTATTGCAAGAGGGATCAATAGACCTTCAGCAAGTGGGGAGCCATCCGGATCTTGTTACAGAAATGATCAACAGGGCTGGTCCTTCACCCCGCATAAGCCAAGACTGCAGAGCAGAGCCATGAGCATCCACACTGATGCCTCATCTCTTCCATCAAACCCCACAGAAGCTGCTCAGACTACTCAAAACCAAGCCATACATCAAAGGCTGCATCTTAGCCAGGAATTATAACTGGACAAAATAGGGGAAAAACAATCACTGTGTATTGCTATGATTTTAGGAATGAAAAACTGGAATAACACAAGTCCTGGTAATTTATTCTGTTCTGAGAAAAAGGCAGAAAAGAGAGAGAAAGAAACAAGCCATAAACTGTGCATGCCTTCTGTAACAGAGGGGAGTGTTAATTGCTTTTTTTTGTTGTTCATTTAGCAGCAAGCCTTCCAAATGCAGACAAGCCCTTTAACTTAGCACTGCTGAAATCTCTGTCTTTTGGTAACTTAGAGTTCCAAGAGAGAGCACTCAGCCATGCACCTAATTAAGAAGAGGAAATGTTAAGACAAATTATTGATCTTGATAACAACGGAACTCAATATTATCTAGGGGTCCTGGTGTTTTAGGAAAGATAGATATATCCTATTTTTTCTCAGAATAGAAATGTGTCTAAAAAGTGACACAGTTTTATTACAAAGAGCACAGATGTAAATTGCATTTCTGCTGCTTATCATTGTGTTTCATTAAAACACAAGGATTAAAAAAAAAAATAAAAAATAAAAGCAGCACATCATTCAGTGGGCTCTTGCAGGATTTGAGGAGACACCATGAACAGCCTCAAGGTCCTGGCTGAGAGCAGATGTAAGCCAGAGCTTACCTGCACACCCCTTTCCCAGCCCTGATAACTTCATCTCAGTGTACAAATCTATTCCACTGCATCCCACAAGCCGATCCCTGCTAATGAAAAATGTTTTGAGCTCACAGTACAGCTGAAAATTTTGCAGAAAATGGCCTGGAACCTATTTCCATGATTATATGATGTTATGCAGATCACATCAAGAAGTCAATGAAATGGAGGATGAGAGTTGAGATTTGCTGTTTCACATATAAGATGACAGAATTAATGTAGCACCCTGGAATATTCTGAGGCAAGCAGACATTAGAAACCCAGATGTCAACAGGCACTTGGTAATTACAGGCAAGGAAAACCCAACCAAAATCATGCAACAGGTTAAAAAACACCTTTTAGTAGACTTCAGGAAAAGAAAGTGTAGTACTAAGAAAATAAGATTTTTTTTTCCTTGCTAGCAAGTTTTATCTATGTCTCATAAAAGTGTTGTACATCTGTTTTAGTTAAAGAATGACCTTGGGATGCCCCTCTCCTTATTTTTACATCTTTAAAGAGATCAGGGGCACATCCAAGAGAGTCTGATCAATATTTATTCAAGAAGCTCATAGAATCAAATAGTTTTGGCAGCAGATATGCTCCAGGAGATTCATCCCCAAAATCTGATCAATACCCACAGGACAGCAGTCCAGTTGTGCACCCAGGGTATTGATCAGCACTTTGTGACCTTTCCTGACAGCTCACCCACCTCACATTCCTGGGGGAGAACACACAGTGACACTGGTGGGTGATGCTACTAAAGAAGAAAATTAAAGGACAATTGGAGTAAAAATCAGAGTGAAAGGCAAGGACTCAAAGATGAAATACTAAATGACACCACACAATAAAACACACACTGTATTTTTACTGCAGGAGTCCCTTGACAATCAGCTGCTTTCATTATTCTCTCAGCTCTCCCAGACTGTCCTTGAACTGCCTTGTAACCAGGCCAAAGAACACACAGAGATGAGCTTATTTATGAAAGCCAGCACTCACATTTGTATTAAATGCTCCTACACCTCCTCTATTTTCAGAACACTGATTTGATCAGCAGCTGGTTCACAGTCCAGGCCATAAGCTTGGAATTTCTTTTCATCCCTACCTGTTTACACCCACTCTTTTTATTTATTTGAGGTTGGGGTGATCACAGCAACATCTGTGGCTTCACCCAGCATTTATAAAACACTTGGGCTAGTCAGCAAGAGCTGTTATCTCCAGAACCACGGGGCAGCTGGGGCTGGAAGGGACTCTGGAAATCACCTGGGCTGCCCCCCTGCTCCAGCAGGCTCACCTAGAGCAGACTGCACAGGCTTGTGTCCAGGCTCAATTTCTCCAGAAAAGGAGACCCCACAACCTCTCTGAGCAGCCTGTGCCACCTCTCCATCACCAGCAAAGCTGAGAAATTCTTCCTATTCAAACAGAACCTTCTGTGCCTTAATTTGTGACTATTGCCCCTTGGCCTGCCTTTGGGCACCACTGCAAAGAGTTTCTCTCCCCCCTCTCAACACCTGCCCTGTAGAGATTTCTCTTCATTGATAAGTGATAAGTGTCACTGTTGTTAGAAATGAGGGGATGGGATAATTTTTAAGTTAAGAATCATTAATTGTTTAGATAAGCATCAGTCTTAGAGACTGTGAGATTTCAGAGAACTATTTGGTTATAGTTTAAGAGTAGTTAAGTTTCTTTGTCACAAGGTAATATATCAATGTTTAAACTAATAGATAGTTGTTACAGAATTTATTTTTTCTAACTTACTATTTTTACTTATTTTTATTGTACTGTGGATACTTTTATTTAATACATTTTTAACTTACATACACATCCATGTTTTTATTATAATTTCTAAACTCTTAGTTTATTTTATATAATAATAGTCTTATATTTTATTTTTTACTATTTTATTACTATTTTATTATACTATTTTTATTTATTATTTATTTATTTCTTTTATTTATTTATTTTTTATTTATTTATTTTATTTTATTTATTATTTATTTCTTATTTTCTTATTCTTAATTTTGTACTTATTTATAAATATATATTATAAATATCTATTATATAAACATATTTATTGGTATAGTTTCTTATTTACTTAATTTTGTACTTTTTCATAAATATATATTATAATATCTATTATATAAACATTTATTGGTATAGTTTCTTATTTACTTAACTTTTTACTTTTTTATACATATATATTATAAATATATATTATATGAATATATAGAAATATATAAATAGCCTTATAAATAGATATAAACACATTTATTCATACTTATAACTATAGAAATGTAAGTTTATTTTTTTTTAATTTAATATTTGTGTACTGTATTTTTACATAACTTTAAGTGTCTTCTAAGGCTACTGATTAAACCTTTTAATGTCTGTAGAAGTTTCTTTTTTTCTGATTCCCACAGCTAAGATCCCCTCAATTACCTCTTCCTACTCAGAAACATGGGGTGGTGGGGATAAAATGAAGTCTAAATCTTCATTTGTGCTGTCTGACACACCAAGTACCCCAGTATTTCACCAAAAATGCTGCAGTAATTGACACAATTGCAGGTTCTGGGAGAAGCCTACCACTTCTGTATAAAACAAAGATTTCTCATTCCTGTTTCTCAAAGGTCCCACTTATTCCAGCAATCCCACAGTGCTAGAGCACTGAAATATCAATGCAGTCCCTTTTTCTGCTCAAGGTGCCAATAGAGAGATGTTGCTTCAGGTATTTGATCTGATCTGAAGTACAGGATTAATTCTACCTGACAAAGCACTCAAAACAGGTGCTCCTGGACAGCTTGAAAGAATAAGATATCCAGGTTGTGAGACAGGGCTACTGCAGCCTTTAAAAAAAACTGTGGTGTTTATTGACTGATTTAGAGTCCTTTTATAAGTGATGATCACAAGCTGGCAGGAAATTTGAGTAATAGGAAAAGAAAATTCCTGGCTCTGCTAGCACATCTAAGATAAGGCACATCAGCAGAGTTCCTATTCAAGTTGAAGACAAAAATAAAGCTGTGGTGAAAACTCAGAATAACCCTGATTAAATATCTGTCCTGAGGGAACATGACCAAAGCAAAGTATCACACATGGAATAAACTGATCAACTGCATATATATAAGATAAAAAATTAAAAAAAAAAGCCAAAAAACCACTACCGAGGCTTGTAAGGTCCTCAGAAGAGAATCTGAGGCTCAAGCAATTAATCTGAACACATATCAACAAAAACAGGCTACTAGGAAATAAAAAAGCAAACCATATAATTAAAAGAAAAGGAGAATCTCACTGTATAGGGCTCAGAAAGGGATTTGTTTGTTCTGGTTGACTCTGGAAGAGTGCTGCCTAAAATTCTGGGAAGCAACTCACAGACATCTTAATCAATTAGAGAAAATCCAATCCAAAGGAGGATAAAAAGTGTTCAAGGTGTTAAAAGTGCAGGAGTCACAAATTGTGAGTAAAGACTGAAATGATTGTGATGGTTGGAGCAAGGGAAGAGGAAACCAAAGTACAAGACACAATTGCAATTTTAAAAATATGAAAGACTGCTAGAAAAAGAAGGCAAAAAATCTGTTTTCTAGATATAATTAAGAAGAAAAATCAAGGACTTAAATTGCAGCAAGTGATATTAGATTTAACTTACATTTTCTGTGTAAAAACATTTCATATCAGAAAGCCATAAAACATAAATGAATTGTTATGAGGACTTGTGACATTTATTGGATGGCTTTAATTATTGGAAGGTTTTAA
This sequence comes from Molothrus aeneus, assembly GCF_037042795.1. NCBI lineage: Eukaryota > Metazoa > Chordata > Aves > Passeriformes > Icteridae > Molothrus > Molothrus aeneus. Next base: position 6,166,338 of record NC_089651.1, on the reverse strand, counting down.
GAAGATGTTACACGAACATCTGTAAAGCAAACACATTTATGTTGCTGCCCTGAGAGAGCAGGAATCTACACACAAACCCTTGGTCCAATCCAACTTTACATATATATAACTGAATCAGTAATTTACATTTATTTATTACTATATTATCAGTACTTTTTCAGACTATCACAAAGAATTTTCAGAGGACAAAAAACTCATTTCAAGGATGACTCAGAGCTTCCCTACTTTTTATTCTGCGTCTTCTAGGACAGAGGATGAGGCCATATTGTCAAGTTTCGTTTGTTTTGAGTAGTCTTGAGGACAAGGCAGAAACGCAAAACATTCAAATTAAATAATAAAAATGCCCTTCTCCCCATTTTGAGGCATCATGGCATGCTAAAACGTCTTTTGTTAGTTCACCCAAGGTGAACAAAAGAAGAAAAAACAAAAATGGGAAGGAACGGAGATGTAGAAAAAAAATGCAGTCCACATGTCCTGCCTGACAGTAGGTCACAGTTCATGTCTAAAGCAAGCCTGAAATCAGTGCCACTCTTCAAAATAAATGTAAAGTTGGTATGCCTGGTTGCCAACAGATGCTACAGATCATTTTTTTAGAGAAAGAGAGTAAAAGCAAGCTGACGTCGTATTTTGGGATCTATTTTGAGCCTTTTGTACAATCTGAGCATAAAAATGACCCCTAGACAAAAATTTTACATGTAGACCTAGAACTACTCATACTTTCTCCTAAAATAAACCAAGGGCATGTGTCTCTGTTGGTAAATTTTCTGCTTGAGTGAGTTTTCATGACAATGTGAAATGCTGCAGAATACAATGGTCGTGTCAAGGGTGTAGCAAGAGCAGTCATATGGGGGAAGAAAACCCCAGTGAAAGCTGCCTCTGCTTCATTTCCTTAAGGATTTTTTAATTTGAAATTGTTTATAATTATATATAATATATATAATTTTAAATATATATATAAAATACATATACTATAACATATAAGTAGAATATATAAATAATGTATTAGATAACATATATTACGTATAAATATTTTTTTTATTTTTTCATTGTTTTATTTCCCTCCATGAGGGCACTAGTGTGTTGAATCATGGGAAATAGGTGGTCACACATAATTTCAGTGCTTTCAGAGAACTGTGGATTTCTGTGGATACACACATTAAATGGCATTAATGTTGAGAACACTGTGCTACAAATGAAACTTCCCTACTATTTCTAGAAATGACTGGTGGATTTTAACACTTTGTATTTTTAGTTTAGTAAAGGGAAGTATGTAGAGAAAGGAATACTCATCAGCAACATATTCTTCTGAAATTGCCAGATATACAGGAAAACAGTAGTGATGAAGAATCAGCACCTTTAACTAACAGAAAAGCTTTTTAAAGCCATTCTTTTCTCTCATGAAAATGGGTTCAAGATGGGACATCTCTGTACCATATGATAAATATACTTAAAATTAACATTTAAAAAAAATCTCCTGAATATATATTTCCAAAACTCTGAAACATACATTTGCTTAGAAATACTTGTCTTTCTCTTACTCTCACAAAACAGCATGTTACCAATGAGAAAAGGACAGTCTTGCTTCATGTGAAATAATAAACAGTTTCAGCACTGCAGTATCTTATTCTCTGCAAGAACTTTTAAAGTCACTTTTATGCTTGGCTCAACACTTAATCAGTTTAAATATTTTCTCCCAACACAAAAATAGGCTCCTCTTGGCTGTCTCACAGAGGTCTCAATGTGCTGGGCAGGGGCAGAGTGGGATTTCTCTGGCTGGATGGTGCAGACAGCTCCACGTGCTCCCTACCCCAGCTGAGAGGTGCCAGGGCATGAGCCAGCCCCAGCAGGAAAACAGCACAGCCACATCCCCCCTGCTCTCAGCTGAATTCATATATCTACCTCTTGTGGGTTTCTCTGGGTCTGGATTGAAGGCACTTGAGACAGTATTTCATGTTTGGACTCAGGTGTTTATTATTTCTTATCAGTAAAACAGTCTCACTACTCTGAGTTCAGCAGCTTTTCACTAGAAGGCACAAAATGGCCAACAATCTCTTGTTATAAGGGCTTTTAAGACTAAAGTATCCAATTAAGAGCTGACACCTGGATTATTCTCCCTTTTAACCCAATAACTGATCCCACAGAGCCCACAATGCAGACTTTTCTGCCCAATTACAAAATGCCACCCAAACCCATGGAGAAGAAGGAAGAAGAAGCATGAAGAAGAAACCCAGGACGACACCCTGTGCCCTCCATCTTGCTTCCATCCACAACATCCTAAAAATCCCAAAACCTCAATTTCTCACCCAGTGATACACCTACACTGCTCTCTATAATCTATTTCACACTTTTCTGGATTCCAGTCTATCTTGAAGTCTGGGAAACTTTGTCCATGGATGAGGGTCAGAGTCAGTGCTGCCCTGGGGGTCAGGGCACCTCAGAGAAGACAGAGAAATATTCCCACTGCCCTGGGTTTCCACATCTCTCAACAGGCCTTAAAGCTGAAAGAATCCTTCTGGAGTTTTGGTTTCTGAATGTTATTTGTGTTTGTCAATGCAAGCCAGAAAAACAAATTCTTGCCATTGCATTTCACTGAATAGTGAAAACATAAAAATGTAATAGCGTAATAAATAGTTAGAAAACTCAAACTGTTAGCTAACACAATTTTTTGCAATCAAAACCAAAAGAAGAGTAAGGTTCTGCACCAGTTTGTTTTGTTGGAAAGCATTCTCCTAACTGTGTTTCTATGGCGCCACTGCTAGTCCAGTGGGACACACAAAGTCATGTGGTTATCACCTGCTTAAAGACAACACAGGTGTTGAGTGGACCAAATTTGGCTCCACTCTGTCTTCTGCTGGTTGAAAATTGTTTTCTCAGGCTGGGATTTCAGTGGAACCAGTGGAAATAGGGGAATAAATTCCACTTTACTAAGCCCAAGTGTGTAAATCCACCAACCTTCTCTTTAAGGAGTTAAAATGACAAATGCCCATGAAAAATAGGCTGATTTTTCAGAAACAGCAACTGTATCTCTCACATTTCAGCAGAATTAACAGAACCTATAGAATGCTCTTTTTTACTTGTCCTATGGCCTGGAAATCTCAAGCACCATATCAAGTTTTCTAGTTCTGTGTAAAAACCAGTTCATTTCAGTAACACTGCACCCTGACATATGTATTAATTCCATAGGGATACAAATACTTCTCAACTCCTGCAGTGCCTTCAAATGAGATTGATCTGGGCCCCAATTTTCCTCAAGAGTAGAGGAAATGAGTCCTATTTCTAAAACAAATCAGAAAAAAATAAGAAAAATAGTTCTCTTAATGAAGAAGATGAGCATACTCATTTCAGAAAGAATAAACCATTTTTTCAACAGTTAGCAATCAGATAGTCCTGAAATACAATAAAAAAATCAGGGAACTATCTAGAAAACTATCTAGCAAGTGTTGCAATACACTGTCCTCATTGTATTAAATGTCTCCAATTTATTGTCTGGCAGGTGACTAATTGAGGATTAACAGTAATCTGTCCCTAGCATCTTACTCCTGATAGCATATATTACTTAATTTTAAATGCTTTTAATTGAATTTTTGAGCATTTTTAATGCTCAAATTTTTATGCTTAAAATTTAATTTGAATTTTTTTGAGCAATACAACTGGAGAATTATTCTAGTGTTCTTCTAGACAATAAGAAGCTAGCCCTTAATCCAAGGAGGTAACAATGACAAAAAAATAAGCTGGACATGAAAGCAAGGGGGACAAAAAAAGAGAACAAGTAGAATTAACACTGTAAAGCTGATATCATCACCTCATGTTAATCACTATCACCTCACTTTTGCAATAGGGAGAGTGGACATGTTAACCTGGGGAGACTTAAAGACAGCAAAGCTAGAGGAGGTTTGAAGAAATGGAATGAGGAAATGGGAAAGGGAAAAATAAAATTTAAAAAAATAAAATGGGAAAATAAAAAGTCAATTTTGTGAGGAAATAAAGGAAAATAATTTGTGAAAAGATTTGGACATATATGACTTTGCTGGACCACTCTGAACTACCAACTTCAGTTCTACATAAAGAAAAATCTTTCAGATACTTTCCTGTGTCCTGCAAACCCAGTTGCTGCAGTGGGAGTAGAGTGAACATTAAAAATCAGCAAAAGATCACATAGAGCTCAGGAGTATCTGTTCTTCCAGAAAAGAGTGGCTGACCAGTGGGCTTGGTGATGGGCTTTCCCTCTACTGGTTAACAAGCCCCTCAGCCTACAAATGATAGAAAATTTCCCACATCCTGTAAAAATAACTAAATAGGTGAAAAACTTAGCTTGCAATGATATGCTGGAATAAAGATAGATATAACTGATTGTGTAATCCTGTAGGAAAGACTTCACTTTCCAGGGTTCCGTACTTTTGGGCTGTTTTTGCAGCACTCTGCCTCCACTGCCTGCAAACACTCAATTATACCCTGCAGCCATTTCCAGAGAGCTGAGCAAGGCCAGCCTCCCTTGGCACAAACCTGAAATCACACAAAATGCTTTTGGCATTTGTTACTTGCAATCAACTGTTTGAGCACAAATAAAAACTCAGCCCAGCACGAACAGCAGGAAGATTTGGATTGTTGTTGGGTCCAAAGCAGAGAGCAAATAAAGAAATCTCATCATTTAAGGGGTTAACTGTAATGGAGACTATTTCTCTACAGAGGGTATTTCTTAAGGGATAGGAGTAGAATAAAATCAATCAGATATATTCTAAGACAAAGAGTAAATTGTCTTGAATGTAAGCATGAAATGTGTAGCCATGAACTTCCCTCTTCATGTACAACACATAGTGAATATCATAAATATTAAACATGTTTCTTAGAGAGTCCAAATTAGCTCTCAATGACTTACAAACAACTTGATGCCTATTTTAAAAGTATTCCCCACACAATGATCATTTTCTCTAACATACTCTTATCTATAATTACTCCTAGAATAAAGCAGGTCAATAGTTCTTAGTCCATAACTTGTCTGTGAGTTTTACAGTGAATTTTCTCTGGCTTAAAATCAGTCTGTTGGCTACAGAAAGAGCATAGAACCTCTCTGCTGTGCTACTGCCAGACTGGCAGTACAAGTGTTTATAGATACAAATATGACCATATAAGTAAGGCACTTTCTCCCTGTTACCAGCCATTGACAACCACATATTGACAACCCTGGTATCAAACATACCATCTAGTACCTAATGAATTAATCTAATCTAATGAAACATACCACGTGGTTTTCCAGAAGACACTTGGCCACTGCTCTGTTAGCACGCATTTGCTGGCAAACCAAGTAATGACATCAACATGGAGTTTTTCTAAACTTATAAACCAAATTAATTTCCCTTGGGTTTCTCCCCCCCCCCTTTTTTCTTCTTTTTGCATATTCATCCAGCTGCTCTAAATAGTCATTAGGACATTTTAATTAATGACTCTGCTCCTCCAGGATCTCTGCTTTGAGGTCTCACATGAGACAGACCATGATATTCACACGACTTTCATCTGGAACCGCCTCATTGAAGACATTAAAGTAAGAATATCTCACATTTTATCCCCCAAAGCACAACAGCCAAACCACCAAATCTTCACTCCCCATCCATGAAGAAGGCACAAACCAAACCTCTTCTACTGCAGACCATGTTTTATGTGTTTGGGAGCTCTTAAATACAGAAAAGCTTCCCCTTTTTTTTTCATTTTTTTACCTACACTGGGCCACATTTCCAAGTTTTTCACTCAAGTCCATGAAAAGGGAACCTACTCTAAAAAAAAAAATCTTGTTGGTATCCTACAAATCATGAGACTGCAGGGCATGGGACTTACAATATTTTCAATATGGCAGCAGTCTCAATATGGCAAATTTAAGCACTGTCAATCCAGACTCCATGCAAGTGAATAACTTCTTTTCTCTTTTTAGGTTACATAATTCAGAATAAGATTTGAAGAAGGTACAGTTACCCTCAGAAATCTTAAAACTGTCAGAGGGGTTTTCTTTTAAGGATTTACAGAAAATAAAGGAAATAGTGCTTAAAATAGCACATCACTGAAAACTAGTGGATATATTCCTGTGCTCTATAACTGATAAAAGACTGCTGAAATGAGATGCTTTAATTATTGTTAAATTTGATAGACTTAAATTTTTTTATTTCTCATATCATTAAGTTCAGTTTTATATTTCTCATTGACGGCATTAAACATACATCATTCTTTGGTTGATTTAATTTACACTCAAATACTTTCAAATCTCATTAATCCCCACCATGATTCAGATTGAACTGGGCAGTGTTACCCTGGAATGTGGGGAACAGTTCCAGGCTTGATGGAAAGGAAAAAAAAAGGAAAGGAAAAAAATGGGAGGAGTTGTCTAAATGCCTTGGGTAGACTGAAGAGTAGCAGGAGTGGTCCAACACCCAGGAAAATCAGCCTAATACCTCCAAAAGATCTCAAATTTCAGTTTCTATTAGCTGGTACATAGTGCACATTTTATAATTTATCAAGACTTTTGAAGAAAAGAAACAAGAATGTAGGAACACAGAAAGAAATATGTAAAAGTGCACTCCAAAAAATTGCTTGATCATGTCAAGCAGAGAATTTTGCACATTTCAAACTCAGGCACAGTGGGATGGTGGCTGCATGGGCTTGGTTTTATATTTTCACATGTTAGAATAACACCAGAGACTGAGACCTTAAAAGAGCCACGGCACAGTGAAACAAAACAAAGTTCAGGAATCCACAGAATCAAGGAGGCAGCTTCCACTGTGTACCTTTATAATCCAGATGCAATTCTTTAACAAGAGATTTTCTGTTTCACTTTTAACACTACAAGAAAAAAAATTGAAGCAGCACTCAAAAATAATCTTAGATTAAAAAAAGACTATCATCATAATTCTACAATTGAATTTCCAGAATTAAAATCTGTCCTAAGATCTGAGAAATTCTGGACCTGTATCAGAACCACACTGCAAGAATAGTTTTAATGTTTTAGATGATATACAGTCATGATAAATAGCTGTAGAACAAGACTGCAAAGATTAATTTGGCTCATTACTCAAGAGGAGAGAAGTCAGTATTTGCTTGGGGTTATCCTGCTGTTTGGTCTGGAATACTGTAAAATTCTCCGAAGGTTTCTAACAAAAAAGAACACAAGATTTCCTTTGTTAATTGAAATAGACCCAGCTACAACCTTCTAATATGACATTTTGCTTTGCACACTGTAAGAATTTTGGTTTTGTTCTGCAAAAACGACAGAAGTTGGGAAAATTGACCATCAGTCTGGCAAAATTAGTGTCAGTTCATCTAAAGAGCTAAACTGAGCAACGCTTCACTGCTCTAAGCATCACATGCTAACAACTCATTTTAATACAGGAGGCTTCAAAAGGAAGAATGGTCTTCAGACTTCTTCCTACAGCTTATGGCATAATTAATCAAGGGAGGTGGGGGTGCAGAAATTGCTATTAATTCTCCTCTCAATATTGCCCTTCTATGCTTAGCCCAGACAAAAGAGGCAACAAAGCTGATGGGACCATGCTGCACATGATCTAATGGCTGTCAAATGAAAGAAGACAGTTGCATCTGTATGCCCACAAAACCACTAAAAACAGAAAAAAAAAAGAAATCAAAGTGGCAGTGAAAGACTTCAACCATGCATATATAGTGAGACAGAACAAACAGCACATGACACTGCAGGACAAAGGAATAAAAAAACCCAAAAAACCCCCTTTCATCCATTTAAGTAATTTGCATATCCAAACCTTCACTTCTAGTGGAACTACATAAAAGCTATTCAGAAGTTCAGATATTCAGAAATCACTTCAAAAAAGTAGAAATATTTGCATTGTGGACTAATAATGATTACATGTAGTTAGAAGCTGGCAGCCATGAATGTGAATATACAATTTCCTTCTGATAGTTAGTATTTTACAGACCAATAAAAGGATTGTCCTAAACCATACACAATAACCAGGAACCCCTCACTGCTTGTTTCCCTAGTTTTGCACATCTCTCCTTCTGGTTATATCAGAATATGACATTGAAAGGATTGCCCTTTCTTTGGTAAAATTTAAGTAGTCTTCACTGGTCTTCATGTTTGCGAGCTAATGGTGAGATGGCAATAGAAGATGTATAAATATTGATTGTATTAAAGTTATTGTTCCTACCATCCTCAGTCTCCATGCTACACCAAATATCTGAGTCTGCTTTGTTTGAGTGCCATAGTGCAAACAGCACAGTGCATCAACAAATACAAATATTTTTGGCTGGTTTCAGTACTTGCAGAACATAGTCATTAATAGCTTTCCTTAGATGAGCTTAGCAACTGCACTTTATTTAAAAGCATTAAAGACCTTTATGACAAATAAAGAGCACAACCTATGGCGAGGAAAAACTAAGAAAAAGGAGGCATTTCAATTATTATGGAGAAATAATGGAATATTTCTTCATTAGCGTGATTTGCAGAACAACACCTTGTCAGTCTGACTCAGCCCAAGTACAGCATCTTGCACTCCTACGACGCTCTACAGGCAAGAAATAAAAGTCCAAGGTGCATTTCAGGAAAGCTTTGCAGCCTCCTAGAACACTACCCTCTATCAAACACTTTTATGAATGGTAAACTGTCTGCACATTCTCTGTTGGCCTTTCTTCCAGCAGTCTCACTACAGCTTGGTAGATTCACCATAAACAGATAAACAAATATTGAATGCAAAGCACTTCTGACTTACGGAGCGAGGCAGAATTCAAGGAGCAGACATCTGACCTATTTTTTGGGAAGCTGTGCTGCAGAGCCTTTTAAAAACATGCTTTGTTCTGTCCCCATTCCTTTGAAAAAATTGCAGTTTGAGTATACATTAAAAAAAAAAAATCTTCATTTTTTTGTCAATGAACCAAAGTGTCAGAGCACTTCCAAAGCTGTGCATTATGGCATGCACTGGCTGTACTCACAACACTGTGCTTCACATTTAATTAGCAGGAAACCTAAGATAGATCACCCAGGACCCGTTAACTTTAAATTGCTTTCTGGGGTAACCAGCAAGTTTGGCAACTCCCCTTTCAATATTTTAAAATAACATTACAATCAATTTCTGTGAAGGAGCAACAAAAGAACCAAGGAATGAATGAACTTTTTGGTAATATTTAAAAAATACTGCAAGAAGTCTTCTAGACAGAAAGTTAAAACTCTTCAATCCCTCTAAGGCTTCCATAGAGTATTGAAAAGATATTTGTTCACAACAGGTAAGAAGTCAAAAATTGCTCTTCATTGTAATTTTAAATTAAATTCTGGGGATCTGCAAATTAATATCAGACTACATCTCTAGGATTCATTTTATACTGGCATATCACAGACTTGCTGTAGCACATCTGTGGTCACCAATTGTTGTGGTGTTGTGAGGGGTCCCCAGGATGAGGTGAGAGATGAGAATTTGACTCCAAGTTCTCAGAAGGCTGATATATTATTTTATCATATTATATTAAAGAATGCTACACTATCAACTATACTAAAAGAAAGAGAAAGGAGACATCAGAAGGCTGGACAAGAATGAATAATAAAAACTCCTCACTGGCCAGAGTCCTGACAGCTGGACTGGGATTGGTCATTAAGTAAAACAGTTCACATGGAACTAATCAAAGATGCACCTGTTGGTAAGCAACCTCCAGAGCACATTCCAAGCAATCAGATAATTATTGTTTAGATTTTTTTTCTGAGGCTCCTCAGCTGCTCAGGAGAAAAATCCTGGCAAAGGGATTTTTCATAAAATATCATGGTGACACACATAAATTCCCAACTCTCAAAATGGAAAGGAAAACACACCCAATCATTCAAGGAAAACTTTTTTCCTAACTTAGATACCCACACTGGTACAAAAGAATTGACTGATTCAACTCCTGCCTGAAGCTCAACAGATGCCATGACACTCATCATGTAGAACCAGAAGCTTTTTTAGCTGTTGCTCTTAAATAGCAGCAGGACTTTCCATGTCAGTCTTTAACTGCACAATTTATCTACATTTCAACTCTGATATATTCTGCATCTTACCTCAAACTGACTGTGAAGCTGATGAGTGGCTTTGAGATGTGTGGTATTAAAAAAATGACGTCTCTTGCACGGCTGAGAAGAAAACACAAGTTTTCAACAAGGAGTGACTAGACAAGTGTTGTCTTGCATTTTTTGCCCATTTAAATAGTCACCATTTCATGCTGGTTCTACTGCCTCAAGGAAGTCATTCTTTTGAGATGTGCTTTGGTCAGACACTTTACCCTGCACAACACGTTTGATGGACAAAATAATAACTGGTCACTGACTGTGGCCAGGACAGGAAATGTGGCAGGGCTCATAAAATAATATGCCAGATACTCATCTGTTGGAACTCTGGATGCTGAGAATTTCAGACTTTCTGTGCTGGCAGGCACTGACCCCCAAGAGAACGCTGCCTTTGACCTGAGGCTGGGGGAAGGCTTCCAAAATGGAATGACAGAACTGGGATTGTGGGTGTGGAGTTTGATTAGAAGTGCGTAATATCATGTAGCAGAAAATTTAAGAGATTAAAGTTTTAGAATATACTAACATATATGAAATAAGATAAAGGTTTTAGGGTGGAGGCTGGTCCTTCTTCTTCACCTTCTTCTCCATGGGTTTGGGTGGTTTTGTGTAATTGGATAGAAAAATCCACATTGCAGGACACAAATGGTTAGTTATTGGGTTAAAAGTAAAAAAAAAAAAAAAATTAGGTGCCATTTCTTAATTAGATTGTTTAGCCTTAACAGACATTGTAGAAAAAAAATAGTTAATCATTTTGCAATTAGTTAGTAAAATACTGCAGAACTCACATCTTCTAAGACTGATATAGATACGAAATAAAGATCTGAGTGTAAACACAAAATATCACCTTGAACACTTTCAATCCCAACTTTAACAGAAAGAGAAAAAAAACCAAGAACCAACACCCATCCTCATTTCTTCTTCCATTCAGTGGTGTGAGCAACAGGCAAGATTTCAGTGATTGAGACTGTCTGCAGTAAAACAAAAGATATTTCCTCTTACCTACTCCTGAGTTAGTACCAGCTCAGGGTCACTGGAGTTGGAAAAAAGCCCCACTGAGGACTGTGGTCCCAATGGTTAATAGATATCAAGAAGTTCCACACTCATCTCCTGGTTTCTATAACTGCATCACAGACTATCAGCTTGGCAGAATTTATTAAATTGTCCCAGCATCCTGCCTGGACAGGTATTTTATGGATGCTATCACACACATGAAAAACCCACATTCTTTTACCCCTGTCCTATCTTGCAAAAAGGTCACTTTAAAACACTCCCTCTTCAAATATATACACACCCAGAAAGGTTAGAATCACCCAAGCAAGGGTTGAAGTGAGGACAATGATTTCCAGAAGCTGACTGTCCAAAGCACGAGCTCATTTGCTTTCTGTCACCTCATTACACTCAGCTGATGAGCTACAAGGAATTCCTTCTTTTTTTTCTTTTGCTTACTGCAAATGTATACACCCACTCAATCAGCATAAAATTCTTTCCAACATATCACTGAGATCTACTAAGCTTGAAGCTCGCATCTACCATCACCTCAGATCTGTATTTCCTTGGAAACCCAGCATTGTCTGTACTGAGAACTTGAAAAATATTAACTTCAGCAATATTAAACAGACTGTAATTTGCCCAACAGCTTTTCAGTAATACCCTTATTACTGAAAACTAGCTTACAGAACACTGCTAATGACTCAGATAAGCAACTCCTCTTACTTATCTCAGTTTTTAAATTTTATCCATGTCTGTATAACTAAATTTAGGAAATTCTCAACAGTATTTCACAATATGGAGTTATGCAATCAATTCCTGCAGTCAAAAATATCCAAAATATTTTTCTGAAAATGAGAGATTGAGACATAATTGTCACCTGTCAGACAAGAATGAGACAAATTGTCACCTAATTTTCACCCTTAGAATCCAAGGAGAAATATTGGCCATTTCATGCCATTGGCTATGTTCCAGTACATGCATGCACACATCTAAGTCATTTACCAGAAAACCAATTCACATTTTTCACCTTTCCTTCAGTATCACCCCTTTTGCTATTCAAAAAAAACTGGTATTAAAGCCTAAGAAATGGGGAGTGCTGAATGATTTGTGACATGTGTGTGCATCTACCATCGTGTAACCTAGCAGCATGCATTTTTCAGTATTCTTAGACCAACTGATTAGCAACTTCATTCTCCCATGGAATGGATGACACGAATAAACAACAGCTAAGATTTATCTCTCTTTAGAGTGAAAAATGAGGGGGGTTCCAGTGGTGGAAGCATCTTAATTCATTCCCTTCTTCTGTAAAATGATACCTTTTTACAGCTGAAGGGTGCAACATATCTACATTTGTAAAATATCTTTGGGTATACCACAGGAGAGGGATAGTACAACTACAGAACACTATCAATACCATTTTCTACTTTCCAATTAAAAAAAAAAGGCCTTTTTAATTACAAAGGATAAACAGAAACCAACAAATATGGTTCATAAAGGGAGACTTCAGCGTTACATAATTGTTAAACATTTCTTTTCCTTAAAAACAAGGATGAAAAGATTGAAAATTCATGAAAAAGATTGCCAATTTTAGCAATATTCTAAGAGCTGCAGCTACAGAAATAAACCTTGAACTTACTGACCTTACATTCTGGGAAACACAAGCTTTGTCAGGTTTTAGGAAGGCTCTGTTTAGAGAATCACAGAATCTATTAGGCTGGAGAAGACCTCTGAGATCTGTGACCAAACAGCAGCTTGTCACCCAGAGCATGGCGCTGAGTGCCACCTCCAGCCTCTCCTTAAACACCTGCAGGGACAGTGACTCCCTGGGCAGCCCCTTCCAATGCTCAATCACCTCTTTTCTAAGAAATTCTTCCTCATGTCCAACCTGAACCTCTCCTGGTTCATCTTAAGTCTGTGTCTTGTGCTATTGTTGGCTGACACTCAGCTGGTACAACCTCCTTTCAGGGAGCTGCTAAGAGCACCAAGGTCAGCTGCGAGCCTCCTTTTCTCTCCAGCTCTCTCAGTCCTTCCATGTCAGAGTTCTAGATACTCAGAATTTTAAACTCTCTACAGACAAACTCTGACTCCCAGGAGAGCACTGCTTTTGACCTAAAGCTGTAGAACCAGCTTCCAAAATTAATTGATAATGTGATATTTTCGGGGTCCCCCATTGAGGGGAGGAAGGATTAATCTGACTCCATGTTCTCAGAAGGCTAATTTATTACGTTATGATCTATATAAATAAAGAATGCTGTACTAAACTATACTAAAGAATAGAGAAAGGATACTTACAGAGGGTTTAACAAGATACTAATGAAAAACTTGTGACTCCTCAGAGTCTGACACAACTTGGCACTGATTGGTCATTAAATTAAAACAATTCACATGAAACCAATGAAACAACCTCCAATGAAACAACCTCCTTTGGATAAACAATCTCCAAACCACATCCCAGAGCAACAAAACACAGGAGAAGCAATGAGATAATTATTGTTTTCATTTTTTCTCTGAGGCTTCTCAGCTTCCCAAGAGCAAAGTTCCCTGGGCAAAGAGATTTATCAGAAAATATGACAGTGACATGATAACACTAAAACTATGAGTGCATTGTTAGTAAGAAGCGTGTAATATTACAAAGCAGAAAACTTTAAGTTCAGAGTTTTAGAATATAATAACAAATATAAAACAAAATAGAAATTTTAAGACAAAAGCAGGTTTTCCTTCTTTATCTTATTCTTTGAAAGTTGGACGTGTATAATATCGCAAAGTAGAAAACTTAAAGTTTAGAATTTTAAAATATAATAATAAATATAAAACAAAAATTTTAAGACCTCATAAGCCATGCACTCCAGGCCCTTCCTGAGCTTGGTTGCCCTTGCCTAAATCTGCTCCAGCACCTACATGTTCCTGAATTAAGGGCCCCTGAACTGGACACAGGACTCAAGATAGAGGGGAAGAATCCTGATCCTGCTGGCCACACCATTTCTGGTAGATGCCAAGATGCCACTGGCCCTTCTTGGCCGCTTGGGACTGACTCATGTTCAGTCACTGTTGACCAGCACCCCTAAATCCTTTTCTGCTGGGCCTCCCTGCCCTCCAGCAGATCAGCACTGACCCATCTGTCATCTACAAATTTTGCATCCACCTGGTAATAAAAGGAGATCGGGCTGGTCAGGCGGGACCCGCCCCTCCTAAATCCCTGCTGATCCCTTGGCTGTCCTGTAAGTGCCATGCAATCACTCACTCCATCTTCTCTGACTATTCAGCTACCAAAGAGACAGAAAGAATTTCAATTTTTCAAGTTTAAATGGGATAGAAATGTTAGGCAACAAAGCTAACACCAGATTTCTGAAACTAATTCAGGGGAAAGGTTATTCTGTCATTTAGCACAGCAGAAGTTGCTCTTGCCTGCTTTGCCTACACATGGCAGCAAAATGGATTTCACAGAGCTGTTGTTTAGAAGTATAGTATAGTTTCAAACAACATTTTTAGTAAAATGAATTCACACTTTTGCCTGAATGAGCCATTGGAACCATATGTATTTTTGTTACAGCCAGCCTCCACTTTAAGTGAGTCATTCACAAAAACAAAAAAGAAAACAAAAAAAGGCATTTTCACTATAAATATAAGAGCTGACTACTTTTTTCATGTGCTGGGATGACCGCAGTTGCCCCACCACTGATGAGTAATTGAAATTCTGCCTGCACCACTCAGTTAAACCTTTCAAATGGAAAGACAAAGCAAGTGAGAAAAGGACAGTGATACAACACTGCTGAAGACTCTAAGTGTGTGATCATCCTCCCAGCCAGGTCTCAATGGCAGATTTTAGCAGTCCAGATACAGAATTCGATGCAGCATGACTTTATATCTCTGCTTTTCCAGAGAATCGCTAGAGAAGATTACATTATAATAGACAATAGAATCAACTTTGTAGTGAGAATCCTCTTCCACTGCTGTGGGCCCTACTGGATCAAGCCAGTGCAAGTCCCTGTGTCCCTAAACCTGATGCCTTGTGCAGGCTGCCCTAGAGCAGGGGCTGGGCAGAGCTAAAGAATCAAGCAGGGATTGATTCAAAGCATCTCCTCCATGGATCCACCTTGGGCAGCACCAGAGCCCAGCCAGGCCTGCACCCAAGATGAACCAAAATGGCCCCAAAATGCACCAGCGCTCCCGGGCTCTCTCCCTTGGATCAGTTCTGCTCCATTTGCATCTTGCAGTTCATTGTCCCATTCCAGCTTTAGCCCCTGCAGTCCCACCCTGCTTGTTTTTCTCTCTCCAGCCCACGGGGTTTGTGCTCTTGGGCTGAGATTGGGACCATTTGCCCTTGGTGCCCAGCTGGAGCAGGAATTATTTTGTCTCCCTGCTCTGTGCACAGAGCTCACCATCCCCTGATGTGAAGCTCAGACCCACACACTAAAGCAGCACAGAATGTGAAACACAGAAAAGCTAAACCTGAGGCATCAAACTGACCAAGGTAAAACAGGCCCTTGGCAATGTAAATCATGCTTTTCTTGCAGTAAAAATGGCACAAATGGAAGCTGACTGGCTGATAGCTGCTATAGATTTGGAAAATATACAGGAGTCAACCTTTGACATTTTTGATCTCATAAAATAAACTTCTGCAGAATGCCCAATTATTTGGGGGAAAGGAAGCACCACGTGAGAAGACTTTTGCAACATCATTAATCCAAATCTGTGCAGGCTGCTTCCAAAGCCACAGTAAATCTGTGTGAACCCAACTCCTCAGAAAGCACATTGTCTTATCATCATGACCACAAATGGAACACCAGAACCAGGCTGTGGAGCCTGTGGTACAATGC
Source organism: Molothrus aeneus (assembly GCF_037042795.1). Lineage (NCBI taxonomy): Eukaryota > Metazoa > Chordata > Aves > Passeriformes > Icteridae > Molothrus > Molothrus aeneus. Next base: position 6,150,489 of record NC_089651.1, on the reverse strand, counting down.
CACATTGTCTGAATGAGCCACACTGACGCTGCTTTAGCAGAATATTGTATTTGTGGAGTGCCCCAATGAAGGAAGGAAAGATGATTGTCAGTCCATGTTCTCAGAAGGTTAATTTATTATATTAAGATACTATATTATATTAAAGAATACCAAAGTAAACTATACTAAAGAACATAGAAAGGATACTTACAAGAAGGCTAAAAGATAATAATGAAAACTTGTGACTCTTTCCAGCACCCCAGCACAGCTTGGCACTGATTGGCCAAAAAGTCAAAACAATTCACTTGAAAGCAATGAAACAACCACTTGTTGGACAAATCTCCAAACACATTCCAAAGGAGCAAAACACAGGAGAAGCAAATGAGATAAGAATTTGTTTTCCTGTTTCTCTGATGCTTCTCAGCTTCTCAGGAGAAAAATCCTGGGCAAAGGGATTAAGAGAATGGGAATGGCACAGCAGAAATGCTTTTTTCTGAGCATTTTATATGGTTTGGGTCTTGTCTTTCTGGGCTACTCAGCTTTTGGTCTCAGTCATTAGTGGCGAGGTCTAAAACAACAAGTGACTTTCTTGTTCTAGCATTCTATTTTTCAAGGCATTTCCAACTCATCCTTCACATTCTTCCTTCCTTCATGCCAGTCTTATTTGTTGACATTGAAGACTGTAGAACCCTAAACTATTTTTTTTTGTGGTGCTTTTATCCATACCCTTAAAACTGGGGTCCTGGATACCTTGCTCACCCTCCTGGACTTAAATTTTATATAATTAGCATGCATGTATCAGATGCTGGCATTCCCTCAAAAGCTCAGAGGATGTCAGATGGAAAGTATCACCACCTGGGAGAGGTTAAACTCTTAGTTCAGACTACGATTCCAATTCAGACCTCAAATATAGGTGGGGTTGACTTGGAGTCTGAAGCCTGAATGGACAAGGAAGACAAGGTCTGACCAGTCCTACTTTACTCATTTTACAAATGAGTAACTGTGACAGACATGCCCCTTCTAAACACAATTCTTTGCCCCCCTAAAGCTGTTTGAAGTGCCTCAGAAGCAGAATTGGTTGTTCAGTTTTTTTTTTAAAGGCATATCAGCCTTGACAAAAAAAATCAAATAAAATAGAATTTTTAAAAATTATTTTTCAATAAATTGTACGTGTAGAGTTGAAACAGTGGAATCAACAATGTGCCTGTTTCTGTGAGTTATGTCTTAGACTAAACCAAATCTCTATCATAACAAACATGTAATATCAGAAAGCTCATTAAAATTTAAAAAAAACTAACCACACAACAACCAAATTGTCTAGCTACATTATACTCAAAGAAAATTGTCAATACATTAAGTAATCATTTTTCTTCTAGAAGAAGAAAAAAATTATGTTTAAATAGGCCAATATTATTTCTCTTTTTTATCAAATAGGATCAGATTTTCTATCACCCAGATTTCAGAACAGCATAGCCATATTGGAAAAATAATCACTGAATTAATTTTAATTACCAGTCATGTGTTTCTCGCTTGGATAAAAGAACAACTGTAAACTAATTTGGCTTTATTATTGAAGAATAATGACAAACTCAGTTTTGTTCAGCAGGCATTGCTATAAAATCTTGTTTGCTATTCCCTAAAAATTCTAGGACAGATCATAAGTTCTAGCTGCAGCTGAAACTCAAAACAACACAGCAATATATTATTTTTACTTTTTTCTGACAGCAGCAAAATTTTGAAAAATGTTCCAGAGTCGTTTAGAACACCCCACACAGTGATCAGTGATCAATCCACCTGCATGTGGATTATTATTACTTTGTTCACGTAAAAACGACCATGCTAAATGAATTTATTCTTTAGTCCTTGAGATGGGGAGAGCCTGAAATTTGGCAGTTGCTCACATGCTGCAAAGTCCACAAGGGAAAAGCTTCCTACAAAACTCTTTGCCTTCCTTCAGGAAGGACTCAACAGAAATGTGGCCAAACACACAACAAATTCCCCAAACCCAGCTCTGCAACGCTACGAGACCACAAATAACCACACAGAGTTTTGAAAGACCTTGGAGAAGCACAAAAAAAAAATACCAAAAGGAAAGGAACAACTAACCTGTGACAGCACAGATTGCAGCTGAGATGGCCACGATTCCCAGAGTGTCAGGACACGATTCCAGAAAACTTCAGCCCATGCAGAGGAACACCTCACCTCCTCGGGAAGCTCCAAGTGGCTGCTTTCTTTGTCCCTCAGCCCAGCCTTTTATCCCCTCCTGTTGATGCCCTGCCCCTGTGTGCCCTCTGTGTGATTGCTCAGCACCCCTGGGCACTCCATGGCTGTTACTTTTAATATTATTCACCTGCTTTTCACAGCTGCAGCCAATTTGGGATCAGCCACAGCCCCACTCCCAGTCACCACAAACTCTGTGCCCACAGTTTCCATCTCAAGAACTCCTGAGCAATAAAACCTGACCCAGAGGGGGTGAAGTGACTTGGTTTTCACGGCAGGATTACACAAACTACAGGAGGACAGAACCACTCTGTCCACTCCAGTCCTTCAGACCTTGAGATGCTGGCTCCAGGAAAGGGAATTCCAGGGGAATCTTGCCATTGCTGCCCTGCCCCTGTGTGCCCTCTGCTCCCTGTGTGGTTGCTCAGCACCCCTGGGCACTCCATGGCTCCTCACCTTCAATAGCATTCACCTGTCCTGAACAGCTGCACCAATCTGGGATCAGCCACAGCCCCGCTCCAATCACCACACACCCTGTGCCTACAGAAACCTGCTACTAAGCTATTCTTACTATTATTCTTATTAGCTATTATTATTCTATTATTACTATTCATACCTTTATATTTCTTCACAGATGCAAAAGAACAGTGAAACAATTTCTTGAAGACTTAATTGCAAATACTGATTTGAAAACGTAGATTTTTTTAATATTGGTACAATCAGCAGTATAGGAATAGTGAGTTATTTCTTGCTATTGTACTATTTATACAATATTGCTTAATATAATTTAGTAATATTAAATTATATAATTTACATTTTATTATATTATTAAATTATGTAATTTAAATTTTATTATATAATTGTTAAATTATATTATTTAATTTAACTATTATATAAATAATTATATTATTTAATTTAAAATTTAACTTAATTTAAATTGCTATTTCTATAAAATTACTTAATATAATAAACTTAATATTATTAAACTTATTAGTAATATTAAGTAATTTTATAGAAATAGGAATTTAAATTAAGTTAAATTTTAAATTAAATAATATATTTATATTATATTATTTATATTTATTTATAATATATTTATATTATATTAATAATATAATTAAATAATATAATAAACTTAATATTATTAAACTTATTAGTAATATTATTTAATTATATTATTAATTGGTATTTATATAAAATAGCTTAATATTCCTAATTAGATTAATCACATTATTATATTATAATATTGTTATTACTATTAATATTAATCATGCTATTAATATAATATAGTAATTTGATATTACTCATAATATTATCTCTATGATAGTACTTGCTATTATTAATCATTTAGTGTAATGGCAATTGCACTCTAACACTATTTACACTTTTTTCCATAGAACTTCTGTGAAATTTACATCCCCAAAATATCCCAAGCACAGAACAAGTTTTCTGGAAACATTCTTTGATGTAACCCCAATCTGTAACTTGATTTTGATGTTTGTTGCAGTGGCTGGTGTGGGGCTGTGTTTTGGGTTTGTGCTGAACAAAATAACATAATTGATTATAATATAATAAATATATATACATATATATATATACACATATATATATACACACACATATATATACATATATATACATATATATATTATATATAATATATGTATATAAATATAATGCATATATAATATATATTTTATATTACATATATATAAAATATAAAACATATATATATAAAATATATATCTGTAATATAACTTTTATGTAGATACATATATTTATTTATCTATATATATTACATATATATACATATATACATATATATGTGTGTGTATATATATATAGTGTTTATACAATATAGTTATGGTTGATAATATGGAGATATTTCTGTTATTGCTGAGCAGGACTTGCACAGAGCCAAGGCACAACAGTACACAGCCATGGCATGGATTCAGCAGAGGACAGGAAGTGCTCAAACACTGTTGGTTAAAATTATTTTGTGCAAGGAATATTTTGAAGGTTATCTTCCACTGGAGATGAGAACATTTTTATCTCACTGTAGACAAGAGTAAGGTCAAGATTAGATCTCTGCTCCTGAAGTTCTAACCTGCACTGAACAGATGCAAAGTGATGCTGCACCTTTACAACAGGATTTTCCTTTGTCTTGAACATGCTCATTTTTTGGTTTAGGTGGCTGACGGATTTAAATTTATAAAATAAGGAATAGACATGACTAAATTAGACTGGAGAGCATTGCATAGTACACATAACCATTATTTTTTGCACAATGCAATCAAGATTTTTCTAGGAATTCGCAGAGGATCTTTTCTAGAATGGGGAAATGCATCATCTTAGACTTCCCATACAGATTTGGGTGTTGAAAATTGAATTCTGGGCTTTTTGAGTCATCTTAATTCCTGTTAAGTACCTGATATTAGATTCCAGCTCTGTGTTATTTTAATAGTCTACTCGGATGCATATCAGACAACCCAATAAAAACCTGTTTCATAGCAAAAACTCTCATATCTTCTCATGTTTTTCATTGCTTATACTGATTTTTCCAGAGTATTGTACAGTTTATACAAATAATGCAGTAAGAATATAATCATTTATTTTGAAATATGCTGAGAACTTGCAATTGATTTTATAAAAATCCATCTAGTGATGTCCAGCAGTTATAAACTCAAACCCCAACCTTTATGGGAGGCACTTAATTCCTTAAACCAACAGGGTTTTATTGAAAGGGAATTTTCAAAAGGCAAAGTAATTCTGAATCTTAATTCTTGCTGCTAGTCATGAACCTACTTATGAAAAATTGCAATTCCTTGCATCTGAAGTCTAAAATATTCTCTATAAACTAACACAGGTTTTGTATTTAAATGTTGGGTATGCAGAACTGCCTAAGGAGAAAAATGGGGTAGAAACAAACACTATGACAGCCAGAACGTACAGTGCAAATGGCATTGTGCAACCTGCCCCTCCCAAAGAAGAAAATGAAAAAGAAATTGAAAACCAGAAATGGGTGAATAACAATTAAACTGAAGCTAATGAAATGCTGGAGTGGCTAGTGGCTGCTGCCAAGTCCACCCAAAGCGAATTGCAGTAACTCACAGCCAGAGATCCCCACTGAACACAGAACCACCCAGGGCTAGCATGGTTTTCCCTTCTGTTTATTAATTTTTAATACTCTTGAGTCTTATACTAGGACCAAGTAAGCAGCAACTCTATTAATTTCAGATGATTATGGACCATGTAGTGTGTTAGAATAAAATTGTCTGGATGATAATAAAAAAAAAATATTATATTTATGTTTTCATGGATCCTTCAGGTTTAGAATTTCATCCTGCCTTAAGCATTTCCTTCCCCTGTAGGAAATGCTTTTTCAATGGAGAGCTCCAAACTCAACACACACATCAGCAGATGTAAAAGATCAAGGCTCCACAAGAAATCCACCTGCACAGCAGCCATCTGTCTCAGAAATACAGATATATTTTATATATTTATAAAAATAAAAAATATATCTAGTTTTATTTTTATATATAAATTATATGTTATATTATATATATTAGTATAGATATATTTTCCAAACACTGTCCTTTCTGTTTCTCATTCAGTTCAGGATCAGATCCCCAGCTTCACATAGATCACTTTTAGTCTTTTTTCCATGTTTAAAATTGTTCCTTTTGATCTGCTTACATCTAAATTAGCAAGTGATGTGAACTAATAAAAACATATCCCCACAGAGAAGCAGTTGATGTTGCAGGGCCAGTTTCCACACTATACACATTTTAAAGTGTTTTACTTCAATAAGTTTTTGTCTGGTACCCTGGATGCATTATTACCTGCAGCTGGAATGCATGAAATATTCCTGTGTGTTTCCTTCAATTTTGCTTCATTTCAGTGGTATATTTTTATATATTTTAAATCAATATTTTTAACGTTAGGTTAAGGTTTAAACAGCAGTTTAAAGGTCTCAAATGATGATAATTCTTTAAAATGTGATAATATGATACTGGATATTTATATCCAGCTCCGTAAAAGTTTGACTCAGGGTGTTAATAATCTAATTCATGCACACTGAAATCACTCCACAACATGAACCAAAGCATTGGAATTCAGGAAAAATATGAGATTTCATCCAAAAGCATGCTTTTGATCCAAACTGAAATCCAAATAGAAAGATCTTCACAGAGGAATGTCCATTTTAAGAGTTGTCAGGAATTGTACATAAATGGAAATGAACTCACTTGAAGGCTGCATAGGTGATGTCAAGGGTCGAGTTTTTGGCAGGGAGCTCTTTCAGAGAGCAAGGTTAGAGAGAAGGAGTGAGATCACAGCCTTGGAGACATTATCTGATCATTTTTCAGCTTGTCCTCACAAATTATGATGTTTCTGAAGCTCACCCCATGCAAGTGACAACCGCTCTGTGCTGGCCTGAGAGAGGTTGTGTGACATTAATGCCAGCACTGAAATCATTGACACTCCACTCACTGAAAGCTTTCTGGAAAGGACAAAGAGCTGCTCACAAATGCTCTGGCAAAGACAGGATAAACATAGCATGGGTCTTTTCTCATGGAAAACTCTTCCCAAGTTACTCACCATTTTCCAACCACAAAAGATTTACACACAAGCTTCAGTGGAAAAAGCAAACTCTAGGCAAGGATGACGTTGGAGCAAATGAAGTCCTGTTGAATGCAAAACCAGAACTGCCATATCAGAACAAGAACATAATACAGCCAGAGTGCCATTCCAAAAAAGGCTAATTGCAGCTTTTCAGGGTAGCTTGGGCTCCCCATAAACTGAGCAGCTCTGTGCAAGTCTGAGCAATTAATTTAGCCTGACCATAAACTATAAAGGTAGCAAGTATGTGATCACAAGAAGACAGCCCTGGTTTTCATTTTGTTTAACAAAAGTACCAATGTTAGTTTTATCCTGAAATGTAATCATGTCCCACAAACCTAAAGAGACAGTTTAAGTCAATATTTTTAACAGATCCCTCAGAAGAAGCTGAGACACTGCAGAAATTTGTTTCACCATTCAAGATTCTTTTTCACCTTCGTGAGCCCCAAATCTGATTTCCTGCAGAATGGTGAAAATATTAACACTTCTTTTTTTAGTTCCTTCCTTTCCATTTAGGGATATTCCTTGATTCCTGGGGAACAGCACTCACTTCTTGTAGTAATGGCATTATTCTAACTGCAGTCCCTCATGTAAGTCCCTATCAAATATGAAATGTAATTATGCACCCACAGAATGCATGAAGCTTTTCAAAATGGTGAAAATCATTATTAAAAATTAATAGAATGTTTAAATCCTTGAAAATAACAATTATGTATCACAATTTCTTTGTAAGATATTTTCTATCATGCATAGCATGATAGAAATTTTGAATTTCTTTCTTATTAATGACAGAAAAAGTTTTGCTTAGAGTTTTTGTATGTGTGACCTCCTTTACATATGCACACATGTAGCTGCAAGCGAATAAACAAACTGACTACATTCCCTTAGGTTATCTGAAAAAAAGTTCTTAAGGCCATTTATTCTTCATATGATATAGAACAGCTCCATTTACCAGCACCTTTCCAGTAGCAATATTTCCCCAATACTGGCATTTCTCCTGCTCACTGCTGTTATTCTCTAGTGCAACCTGTGACAGTGCTTCCTGGGGTATAAACAGGGTCCTACTAGAAACAAGTCCAAATCCAGCAGCCAAATTCACAGGTGGCCATTAGCCACCTGTGCTGTCCAACAAAAAGCTCTTTGTTCCATTTCCAGTGCCACCCATTTACCATCTTCCCACTCTTTAGAGTGCAACAGCATACTTATTTTCCACAATCCTACATTCTGTCACAGCATTGTGCAGAATGAATGTTTATTCTGGGTGCACTGGTCTCAACAGGTTAAATGTTTGGAATCCCTAGCTTTTCAAGAAAAACATTATATGTACTTTCCTCTTTAAATTCAAATTAGAAAACTTCCTAAGTTTTCCTGATGAATATTAGCACCATCCTTTTTCTCTTTGGGTGAGCATATTCACCTCTCTGTATGTATAGTGTTATTTTTTCTGAGGCCCGTTGATTTTGCTGAGTTACTTTCTCCTCATTATCCTTCCTTTACATTTTTCTATAACTCTGCATCTTTTTCCTCCTTTTTTCCCCAATTTGATGCATTTTCAGTTCTCCTCTTTTCTTTGAACCCCAAGTTAACAGACCTTTCCTCTCTGATTTCAGAAGCTTTTGGATTTTTTCCTCTCCTCTCTGTTCTAGTGCTCTCCTCTCTTTCTTGGCACTGCTTTTTTTGACATATCTTTCAGCACTTTAGGAAGATGGCAAACAGTCATGTCACTGAACCAGAGACTGAATAAACTTCAGCAATCTCTACACTTTTTTGCTTACATCAAACCATGTGCAGAAATGCAACCATTTCTCCAAAAAAAGCATTCAGAAATAAAGATCAATCCTGTCTGTTCTTATATTTATCTGACCACAACACCCACCACTTTACATGTTGCACTGTTACTCTTTACATCTCTTTTCTCCTTCATTTCCAAGCACTTCATTCCCTTGTCTCAAAGGCTTAGGCAGCCACCTGAATATGATGCAGATATTGGAATAGTTTGTACCTTTCCTACAACGTGCAAATCCCTCACCTTCAGAGAAAGCAACACTTTAAAACAGTAAAAGCAATTTTCTCAGAGTACCCTGAAGTCTAGTAGGAACCATAAGATCTATTTTCACCCTAGACACGTGGTATTTTGCCTGAATTAGAGTTCATAATAGTTGTGTTTATTAATTCTCTTTGTGTTCTCTTGAGGGCCCTCAGGGACTAATGCAGTATTTCCCCTTTTAATTGCGTCTAAATACACAGATTTGCTTATTCCAACAGCTTCTACCTTTACTGCCCCATTTTATACATTTTAAATGTAGAAACTTATTGCCTCATTTTCTACATTTTAAATGTAGAAAATGGGGCAATAAATGTAGAAGCTGTCTGAGTACTAAATGTATTTGAGTTTTAATTGTATTTGAGTTTGAAATGTATTTTATATATTTTAAATTTCTAAAATGGCTCTGGCACTGCAGTACAACCTCAGGTGACCATGCTCTGTCTTCATCAAATGATGAAGGCACTGCTGTGAGACAGAAACCAAAGCAAGTCCCTCAAGGATTGGAGCTATCAGGGGAAAAGTGGGCTTGACAGAAGATGGATTTTAATAGGCATTTAACAAAAAAGACTGAATCTGCTTCTGTGTTTTCAGAATGTAAAATATGTTTCTCTTAGGGACCTCTGGCTGTGTATGCATATTATATTTTCTTAGAACCTGATCTAAACAGATATCTCAAACCCCAGGGATAAATAAAAGGAATTTTTATACCTCTTGACCATAACAGCTGTTACTTCCATACTTTTCAACCTTATGTGGTTATAATATGAGGTGTAGAAAATGCAGTACAGAAAAAAAAATTAAATTACCAGTTCAGGAAGCTCCATATGATGCCAAAATAATTTTTAATAGCATTAGTAAGTGTATCTAACTTAAATATCCTGACAATACATTTTCAGTGAAAATAAATTATAGCAGTCCAAGTAAGCTGGTGGGACATCCTCTGAAGGAGACAAAAATCACAGTGTAAAACAAAAAGGCAATCACTGCTTGTGCTAGACAAACAGGTCAGAGAAGACATGTTTTAGCAATAGTTCCTCATTTATAACCACTAGATTTAGTGCCAAGCATACAAATTATCCATTTACCATTCAGCACTCTATTGCAATACCTAGCATAAGAAAATATTTTGCTATAATTAGAATGTATTGTACTTACAGAAGTAATAAACTCAGCCACCATACATACCCAAGGCACATCTCTATGCTCCAGCCAGTCACTGCTTCAAGAGTAAATCTTCCTTTTTCTTTTAAGATGATTTTCACTCTTGTAGCAAATAGCTGGTACCCTAAAATTCACACATATACTTCAATTTGCAGAAGTGGACCCATTTTAAAGGAGACTTACTGATTTAAGTAAGATTAATCCGATTTACACCAGGTCAGGCTTTTGCTCTTGACAGTATTATTTGATTTTTTAAAATATTTTACTTAAAATATGCCAGCTAAATTTGCTCATAGGCTTCATTAACTAATTGAATTTCAGGCCTGAGGAGGCAAAGGAGGCCAGGAAAGACTTTTTGTGCATATAAGAGCTGGTGATATTCAATAGTAAGCTAAGTGGGATGAATGTTGCCATTACAGCATCCAAGAGCATGACTGCTGTAAGACTCCAGCTGAGTAAGAAAAACAATGAGTGGGTTCCAATAGTGGACAACAGCACAGCAAAGAATTGCATCTCTATGTTACAAAAAATATGGATTACTAAATTATTATTATTAAATGGTTAAAAGGACTCCAATTTTTATGGTTTTGACAGCCTTTCTGGTCATGGTTCTACAGTTCTTAAAATGGATGCAACTTAAATCAAAAGGACAAAGGCTGATACAGCTGAATTTAACCATGATCATGATCCTGAAGAAAATGCACTGTTGGCAGGAAAGGAACAGTTTTATTATCTATCTAAAATACACCTCTGTACATTGCGTTTTGTGCGATAGTTTTCAGGAGCTGTTTCTTGGGCCAATTGCTAATAAAATTGTTCTACTGCCCACTTCCTTTTATGTGGTAAAGAAATTCCAGTGGTCTCTAATGTGTTTCTTGGGCCAATTGCTAATAAAATTGCTCTACTGCCCACTTCCTTTTATGTGGTAAAGAAATTCCAGTGGTCTCTAATGTCCTTGTACTGCAGTTTATACCATAACATGGTTATGGGTTATATAACATGGTTATGTGGTTAGATGTCCACAATACAGCATTTATCCCATCAGTCTTTCCTCCACGTGCTGCAAAACCACTCTGCAGTTTAAAGCACTCTGCAGTAAAAATGCAGTTTAGAATGCCAAATGATTTTTGCTCGCAGTCTTTCTTTTTCAAAGTAATCCCTTTCTTAAATCTTTGCTGGTCATGTTTTCTAGATTTCCAAACATAGTTAAGAAAAGTGGTTCTGAATCAAAATTGGCTGACCAGAACTGTACCAGAATTTCTTGTATTAGAAACAAAAAGAGCTAAAATCAGGAGGGGAAAAAATACCACAACAAACACAAAGACAAAAAAAAAACCTCACCAGCTCAACTTCATGCTCAGTACTTCATATTTCATAGGCATAATATAGTGAGAGCTTTGCATCCCGAACAGTTATTGAAAAGCAAATACACAAAAGCTAAAATATCCTGAAATGCACAATGATAGAAGAACTAGCAGTTAACAAGGCCACAACAAAGCTGCCTAAAGTCAAGTCAGAAATAATTACTGGTTGCAAAAAGTCTTGTTGGCAGCATTTAATGATGGTCCCTTGAATTAAGAGAAGCATGCCTTCAGGGCAGAGTGTGTGTAATGCTTGAGAGCCAGGAGAATGCTTCCTCTTGGCAGTTTTAATAGCACACTCCCATGCTGTACTCCTTTTTATACTGTTGGTAAGCAACTTGAGGAAATCACATTGCAGACAATGTGCCTATGGAAGCAGGAATTTTCTCTTGTCCACATCACTTGGCACAGTAACAATGTACTAGAGTGGTTCAGCTTCATGCTGCTGAGAAAGAGAGCTTCCTGGTTTTAACTACACCTCTGGAAGGAATTCAGATACAAACCCCCAAATATTATCAATTTGCATGGAGCAGCAACCTGGATGCAGCCAGGATTTGGCAGCAGTGTCTGAGAAACAGCAATGTTAGAAGAAGGGACACACAAAAGAGACAAGGATTTGGGTGAATCAGTTTGCAAGGAGGGGTTCTGTCATGTTAGACAGAGTTCCTGCTCAGCTCTGCTGGATGTCACCAATACCTGGAATATTGTAGAAGAATGTCACTGCTGGTACTGAGCCTGAATCGTGCAGCTGAGAAGAAAAGTGCACACTTTCTTGTTAGCCTTTTCCCCCTCTACATTTGCTCTCGGGAAATGGGAGACAGTACTTGCAATTATTACTGCCCTTTTCTCATTGCACTTGTGTTTAACGTTTTGCCAATGGAAAAGATACAAATCTTCTCTGTGAACAGCTCTGTAGAAAACACTTTTCAAAATGAAATATCACTGATTGTATGTAAATTTCATACTAAAAGATGTTTGCACTACACAATTGCATGACTCAGGATCATCAAAGCAACCACTATTTGCAGAAATAGTAAAGTCTCATAACACTTAAACCAAACATTGTTAGGCACTAAATCCATTGGGGTTTTGCATATAGATACACTAAACTGGTTGAGCAAAATATTGATACAGGACCACCCTCATATTCTGATTCATGTAAATACATGAAATTCATGTATTTATTCTCTGCTTATTATTTATTAATTATTATTATTTATTTATCTGTTACCACTAAACTTCTGTATTTACTCTTCATTCAAAGGCAGTACCTCAGTTTGAGCAGCAAGTCCATAGTACATCCTACTGTGTTTTCAAACCTTTTGTAAACAATGAAGAGCATGAGTGGGTGACACAGAGAGGTGTAGGACCCCTGCTCAGAAACTTGCAGGCTACTTCCATCTCAAGCTGTCTGCTGCCTCCTAGATGTCATCTACCCAGCGCTGGTTTTCCCAGCTTTTACAGAGATGGGCACACTGGGAGGCATTTTAAAAGATCTTATTCTATTATTAGTCTCAATGAATAGTAAAACAGAAGAGATGTAAAACTCAGTGACATTCTATCAGAAACCAACCCATTTCTTAGTTCTCTAGTACCTTACAAATGTAATACCTTACAAATGTTTTTTAGCCTATTAACTTTTACCACACTCTTACTATTATATTACCACACTATAACTATGCTACTATTATTTTTAACACCAATCACCTATATTTTTCTCCATGTAGTCCTGTTACAATGCATCTTTCACAATTCTAATTCTCTAAAATATCTGGTCTTTTTGCAAGGCTGTATTTTGAAACTTGTTGAAACTCATTTCTAGTTCAATCTCTCTCTTAACCATATCATCTTTATGACTTTCTTAAGGCAGCACACCTTACCTCAGAGTTTGCATACAGATGTGCAAAGCTGTGTGAGCTCTCTGTCAAATGTTGAGAATTCTTTACAAATTCATTTCCCACAACCCAGGGCACAATAATGACAATTAAAGAAAGGATTTTTCTTCATGCACCTCCCCTCTGTGCGCATAGGGTGTTCTGGTCTCACAGACAGCACACAGTAGCTATCTGACTCAAAAGTGCATTTCACAGATGTTTTTATAGGCACTACATGCAGATCACACAGCATCAGGTTCAAAATTCTTCCTTCTTTAGAAATCTGACAGCATTTTGTCACCTGAACGTGGACTGTGTCTTCAGAGCAAAAAACAAGGGGAAGAAATGGCCAGTTTAGATGAGCAAAAACGTCTATTCCTGGCTCTTTCCACCAGAGATGCCCTGTTCTGCACTTAGCAGGTGTGCCAGCACCACTGAAATCCGCATTTTCTCTCTCTGCCTAAGTGACACTGCCCTAGAGGCTGCTCATGCTGAATTCCAATTGACTAACAAATGCTGTCTTGTTTTTGAAGGAGCTGCCTGCAGCTCTGCAGTTGTTTCTGGTTGCATTATGTTCTAGGGAAAATCTCCCTCAGGAATTTTTACTAACTGCTGGTGCCATCAGGTTAAAAAGCCCAGTCTCAGAGCTTGGGGTGAAAAGAAAATAGAAAAAAAAAAAACACTCAAAATAAGCATAATTTTAAAAAGAACACATAAATAGTACTGATATTAAATGTTCCTGTTCTTTAGTTTGTTCTTGTGCTTCTTCTCTGCTGAAGATCAAATGTTCAGATGTGAAACCTTTCAGTCCAACATCTATTGCAATCTGGAAAAAGGTTTATCCCTGACAACTTTTTATTAGACCACTAAAATCTCTCAGGCCTAAAACACCTTGTTTTCTTTAACACCTTTAATCCCTTATTTCTTCCACCAACATGTCCCTAGCCATAATGTTTCTCTTGCCATAAGGAAATAAATGTGGACTCACAGAACCAGGGGAAGTAAAGATTATTATGGCCTTCATTGTAATGTCTACAGCCATGGTGGAAAAGCTTGAAGTGGAGAAATAGATGGGAAAACTTACAGAAACTCTTCTTTCCTGAACATGCCTTACTCTGAAAGAATTTCCTTCCTCAAATATTTCTTCTTCCACACATAGTTTTCTGACTTTCCCTTGAGTGCATCCTCCAATTAGTCATAGAAATAAATGAGATAAGATTTATTGATAAGAAAGAAGTATAATCTCAATTCTTTCTATATACAACATTTCTATTCGTGTTATTTTCAGCTGAATATCAAAATGTGGGGGTTTTACATTTATGTGTCAAGTAAGGTGTTGGCATTTCAGTAAATGCTATGAAAAAGAAGCAAAGCAACTAAAAAATGAACCTTAAAGTGACTCAGCTGAATGATGAGCTTGATACAATTTATTCTAGCTGAAGTTTGCAGAGAGTTTGGGAAGAAAATTAGTTCAGCATTTGGAGGCCAAAATATAAAAATATATGTGTTAAAAACTGAACTTTGATTTCCATTATTGCTGTTACTATTAATATGTTATTTTTATTGCTGTTTTAAATAGAAAATACTTTATTTTACATATTTCCAAAGCATTCGTATTCTATTTTCTTTAAAACTAGTTTAGGACAAGCAAAAATTTCAAGACTAAATTTTACCAGCAAACAATGTAAAATGCACTTGAAATTACCTTGCTTTTTAACAGCCTCGGGCTACTAAAAATTGAGAAAGTCTCTTTCATAAATACTCTAATAAAAGGTTAAAGTACAAGTAATTTATAATGTTAGAACAGATACAGACAACGGCACATAGGGATTAATGGCACATGGACTTAATGGATTGTTGGCACCTTACTCAAAGGCATTTTTGTTTAGCCAAACAAATTCTGATGAGCAGAACAATTATCACACCTGTGGGGAGTAATCTCCAAAAAATAAAAGAGAAAACAGTATCTCCTGTTTACAGGAGATACTGCCATCTTTCCCAACAGTAGGCATATAACAAGATAACCTTTTTTTCTTCAATTTCAATTGGCCCATAGAATCATAGAGGGGTTTGGGTTAGAAGGGACCTTAAAGGCCATGGGCAGGGACACCTTCCATCAGAGCAGGGTCCCATCCAACCTGGCCTGGAACATTTCCAGGGATGGGGCAGCCACAAGCTTCTTCTCCGGGCAGCCTTTGCCAGTCCCTCAGCACCCTCACAGTCAAGAATTCCTTCCTAATGTCCAATCCAATGCTGCCCTTTTGTCAGTTTGAAGCCACACCCAAGAAGTCCGTCTCGAACTGGAAAGCTGCTGGAAGGTCCCCCAGAGCCTTCTCCTCTCCAGGCTGAACAACCCCAATTCTCAGTGCTCCAGCCCTCTGAGCCCCTCATGGCCTCCCCTGCACTCAGTGCAGCAGCTCTGTGCCCTTCTACTGCTGGGGAGCCCAGGGCTGGATGCAGAGCTCCAGCTGGGATCTCCAGAGCAGAGCAGGGAGTCGGTCCCCTGCCTCAACCTACTGGCCACACTGCTTTTCTTGCAGCCCAGGGCACATTTGGCTCTCTAGGCTGTCAGTGCACCTTGCCAGGTCCTGCTGAGCTTCCTGCCAACCAACAACCCCAAGTCTTTCTCCTCATGGCCTCTCTTGACCTTGCTCTGCCCAGCCTGAGTCTTGCTTGGGGTGGCCTCAATCCATGGACTCCGTGTCAGGGCAATCATCTACCCTGGGCATCTGCCAGTAATGTGCCAGCCACCATCAGCCTTGGGCCATGGCAGAAGTGGATCCTTCCAAAATGAAAACAGATGGTTTTATAATAACAACTTCTCTGACACTAACGCTGGCCAGGCTTTGCGGCCTACAACCTTCTGGGTCATATTAATGCCTCAGGTTTAGCTTTTCTATTTTTCACATTCTGTGCTGCTTTAGTGTGTGGGTCTGGGCTTCACATGAGGGGATGGTGAGCTCTGTGCACAGAGCAGGGAGACAAAACAATTCCTGCTCCAGCTGGGCACCAAGGACAAATGATCCCAATCTCAGCCCAAGAGCACAAACCCCGTGGGCTGGAGAGAGAAAAACAAGCAGGGTGGGACTGCAGGGGCTAAAGCTGGAATGGGACAATGAACTGCAAGATGCAAATGGAGCAGAACTGATCCAAGGGAGAGAGCCCGGGAGCGCTGGTGCATTTTGGGGCCATTTTGGTTCATCTTGGGTGCAGGCCTGGCTGGGCTCTGGTGCTGCCCAAGGTGGATCCATGGAGGAGATGCTTTGAATCAATCCCTGCTTGATTCTTTAGCTCTGCCCAGCCTCTGCTCTAGGGCAGCCTGCACAAGGCATCAATGCTTTTGACCTTCCATTGGATAATAGTGACCATTAACACCTCCTTTAACAAAGTATTTACAGATTTCATTTATTGTCTCTCATATAGTCAGAGAAACAAAATCAAAAGGATTTTTAAAAGGAAATACAAAGCCTATAAAAGATCTCTTTGTATTTTGGGACATGGAATTCAATGTGGCTTGTCACAACAACCACCTGTGTGCTCACAGGTTGGTGACCTGCAGATCATTAAAATTGAAGAGGCCCATTCAAGGCAGCATCTCATACCTCTGTTACAACTGTGCACTCTCTCACAATATAGGTGTTTATTAAGGAGAAATGCATACCTGAGAGAGATGATAATGAGCTATACTACCACAGACCCATTTTTTATCCATTAATTATTTAGTGTATCCACAAGAGGACTAAACATCTAGACCTATTAGGTACCCACTAGGTGTATAAAAAGTATAACAGTTACTTGCCAGCTGCATACCTTCCTCTGGAAAATCATCCTCATTATAAAATATTTATTTCTTTGTATAGACATAAATTAATAGAAACAGCAAGGCTTGCAAAAGGACCTAGTGGAGAGAATACCAAAATACTAAATACAATGCTACAGCACAAACAACAAAAACCTGCACAAAAGGTCTCAGTGTATATAGCACTGACATCAGTTAAAAATATTTATGCAGTAAGACCTAAAATGCCAGACCAAAGAGAAGTGCTTGGTTTCATAGTTTCCATGCAGACATTTTACACCTGTCACCTTGCTGCCTTTTTGGCAAACTCACCAGGTGCCCTGAGCCCCTGTGGGATGCTGCTGTGGGAAACACAGCCCCACCAGCAACAAAACCAGCTCAGCATGGCTGAGGGGAAATGAGAGCTAACACATTGTCTGATGGCAGTCTTGGGTTACAATCAGGAGGAATAAAAACTATTCATGGAGACACGTCAGAGGTAAGCCAACCAGGCTGATACAAATGAGTGCATTCTACAGTTACACAGCAGATACAGATAGGCTTTGTAAACACCCTAAGTGCATTTATGATTTACTAACCCCTTTGCATTAGTTAATTGCTGTCTTTATTTTCCAAAGTAAACAGCTTTTTTCCTAATGAATCATGATTCAAGTGAACTAAAATTATGACTGAAATTAAACTGACAAGATCTCTATTTTTAGACCTTCTGCTGGTCTTGACTTGAATTACAAGTTAGGCAGGCTTTTTTTCTCTCAAGACCAAGTTGAGGTCAGTTTTCCAGTTGCTGCATCATCCAAAACCTTAGTGGACAACCTCACAGACTTTAAGGACTCTGAAATCAAATATGAACATTATTTAATCAGATTGCTGTGGAACATGGAAACCTCAAAGATCTTTCCTTACCAGCCACAGTTCTTACAAATGCATGCAGAAATGGAAGAGTAACACTTATGTGTATCCTTATGTATCTGCTGTCTGAAAAATGAACAGTTTTACATGGAATAGTCTCCCAAGAAAGATGCATGCTAGCTGCTAGCACCAGAGCTCCTGGGAGATAAAACTTCACTTATTAAAAATTATCATTTATTTTAAGTGCAGACTGCAAAATATTTGAGGCTTCTGATCAAGTGGAGTAGGGAAACACCTCCAAATCTGTATTTGCAAAAATACTCAGAGTTCCTGAACCATATTGGTTTGAAAAACAAGGAGAATCACTTCTCCCTGAAATGTAAAATGGGAACCACCACCATGGTTTTCCTTTTCCAATCAAAAATGGATGTATATAAAATAAATAAACATGTACAGTCAAGTTGCTCATGAGACTTTAGATCTCATTCCGCTTCAAATGTTTCTCCTTATGTCTTTTCTGTTGCATAAATTCTGTTGCATCAATTGAGCTAGCACTTCACTATCTGCCAGATAAAACCTACAAAAGAAATAAAAAGTACATCAGTACTTCTCATGCACATTTTTAATTTCTTTCTTAAGACATTGTAAATGTCTCAGGCAAACTCTGGAGTCTAACTGGCAACAGGTAAGCCTTGTAAGGAATGCTTTATGGTTTATGACCTGTAACAGGAATTCCAGGTGTGGGAAAGACCTATTTGTAGGCAGGAAAAAAAGGAAGTAAAACATGGGATATCCTTCCATTTCAAGTCAGAGTTCATATTCTGACAACATACTCCTTTTACAATTCATGAAATAGGGCTATTGCTGCTTTTGTGTGTGTCCATAGCAATTAGAAGTGTTAATCAGTGTGCTTGGCACACTCTTAATTGTAAAAACAAAACAAAACAAAAAAACAGAACAAGACAAAATTGGGCCCTTCCCCAAGGAACATACACATACAAGATACAAGATTAAAAAAACTACCAGCAGAAGAAATTCAGAGAGGAGTTTTTCAAGGACCTAAAAAATGGGGTTTACGTGTTGCTCATTAAGAAGACACCCTATGCTGAAGTCACTAAAAGAACAGAAGCCTGGCACATTCTATTCCTGCAATGCAGAATAAGAGGAGAAAGAAAATACTGGTGCATCACATTGTATGTGAGTGCTTATACCTATAGCATGCTAAAAAAAGAATGCTTGAGGCAAGCTGTAAGCCCTACATGACAGATTGTGCAAAGTCACATGCCAGGTTTCCCTTTTTAGAAGTACAGAAATAAAAAGTAAAGAAAGAGGGGGAGAAAGCCACAAGGACTGAAGTCACTAGAGGCTTGCACAGCGTTACATCTCCTGCTCTAGGGGGTGATTATGAAAACTCCTCTGGGCAAAATGAATCCATGATGCCATTAAAGCCATGGGAACTATCTCCTGATTTGCATGGGCTGTGGTTTTACTGAAGGCATTGAGGGACCCGTGCACACTGGAGCAGGAAATGAACCACAGAAAGTTCTGCAAAGCAATCATCAATAATTAATGCTTTTTTCCATTGAATTTTCAACTCCCATACCATATTATAGAGACAGACACCAAAAAAAACCATGGTCAAACACTATAACTTGACCAGGGGAAAAGGAAAATACACACTGTGTTCAGTACTGTTAGTTCTGATATTATCTCATGGCTGTGATCTCATGCCCTAGAGCAGAGGCTGGACAGAGCTAAGGAATAAAGCAGGGATTGATTCAAAGCATCTCCTCCATGGATCCACCTTGGGCAGCACCAGAGCCCAGCCAGGCCTGCACCCAAGATGAACCAAAATGGCCCCAAAATGCCCCAGCGCTCCCGGGCTCTCTGCCTTGGATCAGTTCTGCTCCATTTGCATCTTGCAGTTCATTGTCCCATTCCAGCTTTAGCCCCTGCAGTCCCACCCTGCTTGTTTTTCTCTCTCCAGCCCACGGGGTTTGTGCTCTTGGGCTGAGATTGGGATCATTTGTCCTTGGTGCCCAGCTGGAGCAGGAATTGTTTTGTCTCCCTGCTCTGTGCACAGAGCTCACCAACCCTGAATATGAAGCTCAGGAAATACACACTAAAGCAGCACAGAATGGGAAACATAGAAAAGCTGAAACAAGCTCTTTTAAGCAAGAGACACCTTATGACTCACAAATCAGTATTAAAAAGCAGAAAAAATCATTGTTTTTAATACAAGTTCTTAGGGAAGGCATTTTTCTGAGGAAGTATTAACTAATTACTGATTAAAATATCAAAACTAGCTTTTGGCAAGCTATATTTTGCCACTAGCATGATACTTACAAAAACCCATGGTTTTTATATAAGTAACAATTTTCAAATGAGACAAATATTCCGGATACTTATATAGTTGGTTATACTACAAAACTATTATTGGTTATACTATTATTGTTGGTTATACTATTTTACTATAACTCTATAGTAGGTTATATTATTAAATTTGTGTCTATAAAGTGTTTCATAGGTCTTTTAGCTATCTGGAAGGCTGCCACTCATTATCTCTGAATTCAATAGTCTCATTCATCAATATGAGAATATATATGTACTCAATATCCCATGTATCCACTGAGAAAATTTAGGGCTCAAAATGTAGAACTGGTCACAGGAGCAGGTTATTCCTGAAATAGAATAATTTACTACTTAACTAACTCATATATAATACAATAAAATTCTCACATCAAAGAAAACCTATGTGGGAAAGAAGGCAAGAGTCTTTTGCAAGCCACTGTGCTTTGATTTGGATGGAGATTTTGACCACATTCAAGTTTGAAAGCGTTAACATAAAAGCTGTTATTCTTAGAAACTGCATGTCTGCCCACTGAAATGACAGTTACTGGCACGTGGAGCCCTTCATTGTTTTGTTCTGCCTTTGGCTTGGGTTTCATCTCTCTTTGTAGGGTGGCAGACTGTTCTGCTTTTGTGTGCAGTAAAAATGTGCCTTTGGAAGAGCTTGTTCTCTCCTGCCAGCCCATCACATCTGCTCACCTTGCTGACCAACCAACCAACACTGGCAATGGGTCTGAAATGGCTGGATCAGCTTCCTTTTAATGGAAAAGGGCAAACACCACTTTATGACAATAACAATCAGAGTTTCATGGCTAACACATTGAAGAGCTGATTTATCATAAAATAAAGGAAAGTGGAATGAATTTACTTGGGACTTAAAGCAGATTTACTTATTTAAGTTTGATTCCAAATTTACTCCTCTTTTATAGCATTGCACAATCATCAGGCCCTCTGAACACCAAAACAAAGCTTGTCTTGAAAAGTCAATAGTGTGGGCACTTTCTAACAGCCATTTCCAGCTAAATCATAAGGAAATAAGTTTGGCCTAAAAATGAATTACCTGGAACCAAGCCATAGGGCATGATTTCATGCACAAATTTCAGCGGTATCATAAAAGGCAATACAAAATCTCTTCAAATTGACAAAATATGCTTTCACCACACAGAATATATGGCATAAATAAATCAACAGGGTGTACTGTATTAATTCTGAATACATAGCATTTTTGAGTATTTAGCAGAATGATTGCTAAATGAGGAATTGCAATACTGCTTCTTGCCTGTTTGCCTCCTGCCTTCCTCCTCTACTGCTGGCAGTCAGGTAAAAGCTGTAACAGAGGAACTGAACATGGCTTTACTAAAGCAACCCATGCTCACATTCCTGAATGCTTAAATGCAGCCGACCCTTCCTTTTAATACAAAAAAAAGGAGTTATAAACTAGAATTCAGTCACCTCTGCTTGTAAAGCACCAATAGAGAGAAACCAGAATCCCAAATAATGTCTTTGGGTGATAGCATGACACAGAGTATTTGAGCTGCCACTGATTCCCTGGAGATGAAGGGACAGAAAGTCCTTTCTATTACCATGGGGATTTGATGAGAAATAAGGGGAGCAAGAGATGTCAGAAAACACACACATTTTCAAACATGCCAAAGAGTTCTAATGCCAGCTTTTCCAGGTGTCACCAGCTCACCATTCTACAGACCCTCCACATGCACCCTTCATCATTCAGAGAGACTTCTGTACATCTCAAGGAATTCACAGGAGCTTGGAGCTCAATCTGCGCTAAGACACTGAATGCACAAACAGAACAATCTCCAAGTTTTTCCTCTTGGCAAGCAGGCAGACCATGTGCCTGTAAAGCAGTCACAAGGGAGCTAACACTGTCCTGGGGTATTGCAGAAAAAACTCAGCTGGGGGGTTCCAGGCACAGCATGACCCAAAAAAGATTCATGAATTGCTTTAACACTTAGGGGGAACCAGAAACTACAGAGCTTCAACAGGAATTACAAAAAAAAAATTAAAAAAATATACAAGAAAGGATCAGGTAAGAATTTCACTTAAGTGTTAATAAGAATTTCATATTGCACCTCAGGACATTCCACTCAGGAATATTCCACTCAGGTAGAACAACTCCACAAACCTGGGTGAGCAATGTAACAGTAAAAGCAGCAGTTAAACTGTATTGGACATGGATCCACTTGGATTTAAAAGAACCTACAGCTGGAAACAAAGATATTTAGAAGCCATGTGCTGACACAAGGGAGTCACAAGAGGTGAGGATTTGAAATGAGGGTTCTGCTCTCATCTCTGTTATCAATGTGCAGCTTTAACAAGTCTGTACCTTTCAGGTGTTTGTGCTCCTGCTGCCTTACACTGTCCATGGTAAAACACAGGCTGCTCTGTGATGGCTCAGCACACACAGCCCTTGGCTTCTCTAAGGCCTCCTCACTTTATTGATTATTTACTTTATTTTAACAGAGAGCACCATTGATAAACACCAGTCAGAAGGGATTTCAGAAGCCCTTGACCATGCAAAGCAAAGGACTGTGTTCAAGTAACCACTCATCTCAGTGGCTCTAGGTCTTGATGTTATTTACAGGAGTTTTAGGCATAACTATGCTTTCTCACAAGGTTTAAAACAAAACACAAGAAAAGCATATCATCTCTGTGAAGGAGAAATCAAAAGAGCCACAACCCCCCATATTTTACAGAATTTTAAAGTCCTTGGAATCATTTTTTATAAATCTGTGGGAACAGAAGAACTTAATGGCTATTCCATGGTGATTTAGTTTATCTGGCAGCTGCTTGCAAGAGTTAGAATTGCAAGAAATCCAGTTAAAAATAAGCAGCTGCTCAGTAAAGAAATATGTCAGGGGATACAGGTGACAGGAGAAGTTTGGAAAGGCTAAACCTGGACAAAAGGGCAGTAGTTGGAGATACCAAATCAAGCCTGAGTCAGTAAAAAGGTGATAGAAATTTCTGAACAGGGAGTTAAACGTTTTGGGTGATGGGCTGATACTTGAGAGCAAAAAAAAACCAAACACATTTGAGTCCAATGTGCAATAAACTAATAAAAAAAAGCCAAAGTTATAATAAGAAGAAAAGTTGGCAGACAAAAGGCAAGATGCAGCCAAGAAGAGAAGAGAAGTGAAGCAGAGCTAAGGCAAAGGTAAATTAGAAGTTCCATCAACGTTAAGTCAGTCAGCAGTTGTTGGTCTGTGAAGACCAAGGGATGTGTTGATACTTTAATGACACAGATTGAAAAACATGGCATATTTCTTCTCTAGACATTTTTTCTTCTTTATATGGTATATATATATAAAAAAAAAAGCCAAAGGCAAAATATCAGTGTACATGGATACGAAGAAAAGCTGGCAGACAAAAGACAAGATGCAGCCAAGAACCTGGAAGAGAAACAGAGCTAAGGCAAAGGTAAATTACAAGTTCCATGAATGTTATAGGCAGTCAGCAGTTGTTGGTCTGTGAAGACCAAGGGATGTGTTGATACTCCAATGACACAGATTGCAAAAGATGGCATATTTCTTCTTTAGACAACATTTTTTTGCTTCTCTATATGCTTAAATAATTGAGAAATATAGCTAGAAAGAAATTGGCACCTTTTTTTGTCACTGCAGATTTCTAAATAAAGACCAGAACAAATCCAGAATCTCCAGTTCAGTTTCCAGATCTAAAGTATCAGCAGCAACCTCCAAGCTGTAATTACTCTCTTGCTTGCTGCTTTGCTTCCTTCTTGTCTGGGCCTGGATCTGGGTGACAGAGGGTGAGGAGTTTTCCAGTGCATCCCAAAAAGGTGGAATTTTTAGCTAATTTGCCCTTAGTGGATGATATTTTCCTTCTTCCCAAAAGCCAGCCAAAAACATGGAAAATAATTCATGTTGTGGGACAGACAGCCAGTGTCTCAGTAGTGCACAATAAAGTCAAGGCAAGGAGGGTTAGAAAAAGAAAATAATGCAGCTGGGAAAGATAAAGTAGAATTGCCTGTTCCACTGCAGCAAGAAAGCTGGAGGTTAAATATAAGAGCTAAGTTAAGTCATGCAGGAAAGTAAGAAACTCCTAATTACAGCCAGAGGTGACCTGGGTCACAGAATCAGCTCTAACAAGGGAAAGGGACAGATCCAAGCCCTGATGGCTGAGTAATACCATTACTTGAATTCTCAAGAGTTCTCCTTCAGGACTCAGAGGTACCTGTACCTGTGCACAGAATCATCCAAGCTCATCTTTTATCCTGCCAAAACCATAGGTGAAATATCTGGTTTTTCACTTGAGGCAACTAGATTAAATTCAATTGATTTCAAACATACATTTTTGCTTTTGGGTGTGCCAGTAGAACTGTGTGATACTGCAAGCATAAACCTGAAGTTAAACAGCATATGATTCAAGAGAGGCAAGGATGAAAAATTGGAGTTACAACAAGGAAAAATGAGATGAGAAATCTGGTAGTTTCTCTCCTAGTGCCTTTAGAGGGAAACGTTCAGAAAGGGAACATTCCTGTGTTCTCAGTCTGACAGGCAGCCGTGTCAAAGCTCAGCTGAAAAAGACTGAAATTTCTGGATCATCTGGTTTTCCTTCTCTCTGTGAGCCCATCACACTCCTAAAGAGATATCCAAGACAGAGAAACAAACGCCAAAACAATCACCTTAAAAAAGGAATAGTTTTTTCTTGAGGTCACTTCATGGGCCATCTAAGTGCAGGAAGAGCATAAAATGCAAGAATATCTTGCCACGTGCCTTAAATTAAAGCCTGGCACTTTCACATCATCACAGTTTTTCATTCACAGTGAAACAAGTCCTAAAAATCACTATGCCAAGGAAAAGAAAGCGAGGAAAATTTACCAAGTTATTTATTTTCATGGCATGAGAATGACATGAGAAAGAGTAATGACAAAAAGTACATGAGTAAAATGACCTGAGAAAAAGGAAAGCATCTTCCCACTTCCTTTACACATAACAGAGGGTGTCCAAATGTTGTCTGCTTTCCTCAGCTGTGCTAATTATCACCCATCTACTCAGTTTTTCTGCTCCCTCTTAAATATCTAGTATTAGCCAGAGACACACATCTGCATCAGTAGGGCCTTTACAATAAAAGCCATCCAATTATTTCAAGTGCATTTATTTAGCATTCCACCAACATCTGCTTCCCTGCTTTAAAACCAACCCTGCATCACCCCAAGGATGATAAAAACAGGAAAACAGAAAATATGAGTGTGTGAAAAACCAGTGCAAACATACAAGGAATGACCAGCTATGAATGCACATGAGCCTGGTCTGAACTACTTCACTCATGAAAGATAAGCATTGTAAGAGGGATTCTTTGTTTATTAAATAACAAGGTTATTCTAATCTGCATTTAGAGAAAGTTCATCGCCATTTTTTATGGCTGTTGAATATCCACATGCTTTCCTGTCATTTCCTGGAATAGATGTTGCTCAGATTTGAGTCTATATTGTTTATAACAAAATTTAAGCCTCTCTCGGATGCTTGTTTTAATGCTCTAGTTAAAGCAGCTTATGTCTCTAGAGATCCTGAGCATGGAAGCTGCTCCTACAGGGAATCACCCTTGAATTTTTGAATTAGGTGCAAATAAGAAGAGGCCTGGAGAAGCCGCCTCAGCAATGGAACTGCAGCTTTTGCCTCCCCTTTTCCTCACACAGTTGTGCTTCCACCTTGTCCAACAGGCCAGCTGAGATGCCATGGAAGCCACTGCCATCCCCCATCAAGCCTACCTGCTCACCACTGAAATGAAAAATAAGGAAGGTGTAAAGAGGCAGATGAATAGGAAAAGAAAAGGAGTAATACAAGTGCTACCGCCATAATTCATATTTTTCAAGCAATCTCATCTCTAAGATACTTCTAATAAAAGAGAGGAGCATATTCCATCTCAAGAAAAAAAAAAGAGGAAAAATTACTGTTTTCCTAGAGTGCCATTTTCTCAGGTTTCTGCTTTTCTTTAATTAACATCATGCAAAGATCTTGACTTTTGCAAAACAAGTAAGGTTAATCCTATGTGAAGCATTCCTAGCAAGCTCTGTGAATTTTCTTTTCTCTACAAGTGCAAACTCTGCAGGAAATTATAGTGTGGTGTTACAAGTGGTGGGAGAACCATAAAGGAGGGCTTTTCAGGGATGGTTTAAAAGGGTTTAGGTCCCACTCTGTGGCAAAACCTTAGGATTCTGCAGAATTATTCTGCTCTAGTTTTGTATCATGCACACGCTGGACAGTGAGGATATAGAAAATATGCTGTCCATTTGTTTTAGTGTAATAGTTCTGTGCTGGAAGCTGCAAAAAGGATCATTTGCAGGGTCTCTGTCACCAACTGTAGGTGCAAGGACAAAAGTTGCGGCCTTCAACCCCACAGGGAATGAGAGTCACATTTTAACACAGCATTCTAGTGAGTATCAGCTGCAGAGGTAGAAAATGTCCCCTACATTCATTAAATTAAAACTTTTATATCTATTGGAAAGTCATCTAACAGCTTAGCTGGTTCTTAAATCCTTGCTTGGCTATGAAAAGTCTTTTGAGACTAAAATCACACACCCATCCATAAATCACATTTACACCAACAGAAATTATTCACTTGCCTCTCAAACACAGCCTTTAAAAGAGACCTTTAGTTGGTTCTTAGCATGACCATCATGTCCATTTTTTCACAGTCCCCCTTAAAAGCTTTTAAAATACACAGCTCTGTATCAAATGCTACCCTAAGGGCACACAGTGACCCCATCCCTCTGATACCATCTTCTGGCATCTGCAACAAAAGATCATCTAAGAGCAGTGAAAATTAATGCGAAAAATACCATGAACAGAAAAATCACATCAAATTGAAGTGTCTTATATAATAGCAAGTGTTCTGTGTTACAAGCAGTGGGCTGGAGTATGTTGGAACTCTGAACATTATCCTGGGGGTGGAGAAAGGAGGAGACACAGCTCCTGTAAAGGCTGTACTTTTTATCCTGAGAAATTCAATGCAAGGAGGTCAATCTATTTTATATAGTCTGCATATTAAATGCTTCAAATATCACATAATCTATCAGTTCAGAGGAATCAGAGTATAGGACTTCAAAAAGCACCAGATGGCAAACAGGAGTATACAGATTAAGAGAAAATATTCTAATTCTGTCATCTTCTGTTCATCAAATGAGAATGCTAATTTCACCCTTATTGCTATATTTATGGCCCAAGCTGATAATTTCTGATCACGTTTTCTGTTCCTAAAATGTGATCAATTAGCACCCTTCTCACTGAGAAAGCTTTGCTAAATACATAAGAAGACAAAGGTATATCCTTAGTCACTTCATTAGTGACTGGATATTTTAAACAGTCAGTGGAATTTAGGGTTTTTTTTCTCATCATCTCCTTTCAGAAAACTCGTTGGATTTTCCCCCTTATTACAGTTAATGGGAGGCAGATTGCTAGCAGCAGAAGCACATGATGTGAACCCTTTTTTTTCAGCTCCCAAATAAGCCAGCCCTGTTTTCAATGAAAGCAGAACACTATCAGGCCAGTGCAAAAATGTGTGGAAAATAGCATAAACAGACTGCACAGTTTAGGCTGGAAATAAGAAACAATCTGGGAATTCTTTCCACAATTATGTGAGATTTTCTGTGTCTTTTTCATCTATTCTGTGGTTTAGGAGTGGGTTTTTTTGCTTCCTAAGCGTCCAATTATTTCATGTATATTCACAGACACTTTCAGCTACTGGTGACTGCAACAGATATAAGGAGTCTCTCTCTCTCTCCATAGTTTATCATTTTTATGTTTTATGTTAGTTTATCATTGGCATAATCATAGAATCCCAGAACAATTCAAGCTGGAGAGGACCTTGAGAGTCCAAATCAGGCTGAAATCAGGGTAAACCAAGAGATTAAACCAGATTATTCAGGACTTGACCCACTCAGCTCTTGAAAACCTCTAAGGACAGAGACTGCAAAGGCTGAAATAATATGGCTAATGATGTGCATTACATGCTATTTTCTTTCCTTCTAGCTTGACCCCTAAATTGACAGAGAAAAACATAAAAATCTCCAGTGGGAATGTATAGGGATATATGAGCACACACACAGAGTAAAATATTCTCTCATAAATGGATTCACAATGCTTTCTGCTCCCACAATATATTTTGGTTTCTGTAAGTTTACTACTGTACGAGGTGAATAAATGGACAAAGGAATATGTGATGTCTCTAGGAATGAATATTAATACCATAAAGGAAGATTGCTGAGTGGCATCAGTGTATGTGTTAGCCCTGGGTCAGTCTGAGAGGAAAAAATTATTTCTGCTCAAAGGCTGAGAAAAAATGTTTTGCATTTCCACACCTCAGAGGCTGTTTCCATTTCAACAGGTACCTCAGTCTCCTTAGCTACACACTGGTAAGCATCAACATCTGCTGTCCAAAACCCATATATTCATCTGAGATTTCATGTGGGAAATCCAAGCAATTTTAAGTTAGATGAGTGTAATACAAAATACTAAAACTGATTCTTAGTAGCTCTCAAGGGAAACGTTCTAATCACTAGTAGGTCGAGTGTGTTTGTACCCAAAAAGCTACAGCAGCTTTAAGCTAATTTCTTAAGTAGCTTTCTTTACTGTAAAGAGTCCTTAGCACAGCTTTCATTACTCATTATTTCATTTATTTCCTACACCACATCTCTTGGTGAATTGTCTCAAACCTCCACTAGAAGACATGATTAACCCTGTTTGATTTCTCCTTGCTCTGCTCCTCTTCCCAGGAGCACTGTCACAAACACAACCTGGCTAACAAGAGGGAGCAGAAGAAGGAGTCCAAGCACACGTGGTGCTGCTTGTTTTGGCTGGAGAAGAA
Organism: Molothrus aeneus; assembly: GCF_037042795.1. NCBI lineage: Eukaryota > Metazoa > Chordata > Aves > Passeriformes > Icteridae > Molothrus > Molothrus aeneus. The sequence continues at coordinate 6,121,389 of NC_089651.1, read as the reverse complement.
ACATTTCTAGGTTTTTGAGCAAAATGTAAGGCAAGCTGTTAACATCCATTCCTCCTAGGACAGCCTGTTGCACCGATATTGTGCCAAAATAAAATTTAACAGTGTTAATCCAGTATTGCTATAACCCTGGAATTATATGTTGCTTGCAAAACAACATGCACAGATTTCTAAGCTATCATTTATAAACTATTTATTTGAATTAAATGAAAACTGCCTCAATATCTTTCAGGGATATTGCTATTTAAGGCTACTGAGCATAACACTCAATTTATACTTCTGTGGTCTCCTATGGTTAATGTTCTAGGGGTCTTCACTTGCATTACATTGCTATTGCTGTGAGAGGATATGATGGGTCATTAATATGAATAATTATCAGTTATGTACTATTAAATCTTGCATGGGATTACACTTGGATTTTAAGAGTAGCCAGTAGTATTTTACTAAGATTCTATTGTCTCCCACAGTAAATTTATCCCCTGTGTGTACTCAAAGATGCCTGATTAACAAATATAATTTGTTCAACTGACAGTCCTCCAAGACACTGAAAAACAACTACATCTCTTAAAACCACTTGCAGAACAGTTTTTCAATCAGATAAAACCAGATCATTTTATTAAATCTTTATGGTCATGAAGCTCACCAAACTATACTATTTCAGGAGTAAGAAATGTGAAGGCATCCTCAAAAGAAAAACAAAACCTACCTGGTCCCAGAAAATTATCTTTTTCTTTAAAAAGTAGCAAAGGCAGTAAGTTTCAAGCACATATTCCCATTTATATTAACATTATTTATATTGATATTATTTATATTTATATTAATTTTATTTATTTTACATTATAGTAACATGATTTATATTATCTATATTTATGTTTATATTATTTATATCAACATGTTAATTACAAAAACACAGCCTGGGAGAGAGTTTCTGCAAACCCTACTTCCACTTGGCAGTACTTACACACAGAGTTCCTCAGATTTATGACATTTTAGCACAATATAACACATGCTTGAAGTGTTTCCTCTTCTTCTACGATTCCATGGTATTTCCAGCTCACTTCCCCAGAAGAGATCTTGTTGTCTATTCTAAGAAGAATTTAGGGAAAATTCTTACATAAGGACCAACTGCCTTAAAATATTCACCTGCCTCAAAAATAAGCAATAATAGTTATGAGCAAAAGAATGTTTTTAAGGGCAACAGTTTCCAAAAATTTACATGCAACATTATGATCTTAAAAATAAAGTAGGGTAAAATTAACAGCTATCATCTTTGAAAAGGAAAACTAATAGTTCCTTTGGGAGAAAAAAATTTGGGAGCAACAGATTTTCAATTCATATGAACATATAGAAATTAATGTGAAAATAACTCTGCCTTTTAGGAACAGAAAAAATTACTTGTTGAAACAACAATTAGCAGAATCTGAATTAAAACCAGCTCACTGGCTATGGAGGCTTGAGCACCTGGCTAAAATAATCAACTCCTCCTGGCAGACATAAATTGAACAATTTCATTAGGTAAAGGAAGCTTCTAGCATGTTTTAGCTAGGGTGGAAACTCCTTTTCCAGCTATCCGTGTTTCCCTTGAGTGCCCAAGGCATTTAGCAAATTTCTAAACACAAGCTTGCCATGACAACTGCCTGACAAATTAAAATGCATAGTTTGAAATTGGGTCTCTCAATGCTGTCATTGATCAACTCAAAATAGAATGTCATTATCTCCTGTTAGATTTTTCTCCTGTTAATTTGACTAATCACCAGCTCAAAGCCAGGGACCAACAGATAAGAAAACACAAACTATGTATGCTCTGATAATTTTGAAGGAGGGATGACAGGCCCTCCAAAACCAAACCTTCCAAAACCAAAACCTTCCAAAATGCCAATTCCAGGAGCAGCCAGCAGAGCTGCTGAATAACAGGTGCAGAATAGAACAACCTGACAGGAAATGCAGGGTGATGCACAAACCACAGGGTGCCTGGACTGTGCTTCCCAGCCAAGGCAAATATTCAGAGAAAAAGTTGTAAAGGTAATTCTGTGACCAGCAAAGACAGAGGTCTTGAGCACAGGGCTCATTGGACTGATCCAAGTGGGAAATTGTCAATTGTTTGCTTCTATCCTGTCAAGGAAAGCAGAATGTTGTGCATTTTCCTGGGAATTAACTAAGATTACAGCTCAACCTTTTCATTTGTGTAAACCAACAGAATGTATCCCTAAACTTTATAGAATGCATTATCAAAATTTATCTACTTGAGCTAAAAGAAAAATATGACGGTCTCTCCAGATGACCAGAGAAAGGAGACAAAAGAGTTCCTTATGTGTTCATCCATCACATTCATGAGTCCATTCCACACATGGATCCCTCAGTCACTAAAGTAAATACCATTTGGTGCTCCAGACCTCAATGTAAAGCCCAGGGAGGAATCCAGCTGGGCACCAAGGACAAATGATCCCAATCTCAGCCCCAAGAGCACAAACCCCGTGGGCTGGAGAGAGAAAAACAAGCAGGGTGGGACTGCAGGGGCTAAAGCTGGAATGGGACAATGAACTGCAAGATGCAAATGGAGCAGAACTGATCCAAGGGAGAGAGCCCGGGAGCGCTGGGGCATTTTGGGGCCATTTTGGTTCATCTTGGGTGCAGGCCTGGCTGGGCTCTTGTGCTGCCCAAGGTGGATCCATGGAGGAGATGCTTTGAATCAATCCCTGCTTGATTCTTTAGCTCTGCCCAGCCTCTGCTCTAGGCCAGCCTTCATCACACATCAAGAATTATGGGTAAGCAAAATAATGAAAAGAAAACTGATTCAGCTCTTCATCTGGAGAAAATTACCAATTTCTGGTCTAAGTGTTCATTGTTTAACATGGGCCTGATACGAAATAAGGGATAGGTAATCACAACTGAGACCAGGGACAATTTTGCTCCAATAACTCCAATGCACAAAGCTGCAGGAAAATACCAGAGGCCAAATTAACTGCTAAGAACTTCATACTGATGGTCCCCAGCTCTACAGCAGCAGAACACAACCACAGCCTTCTCTGCTGTTCCAGCTGTTGGGGACTAAACTGCAGACTGTGCTCAAACTGCTGCCTCCTGTCCTGCAGGTTTACTCTGTTCTGGAAAAGCCTGCAGGGATCTTTCACACTTGCAGTCAAAGCAAGGTTGTTTACTAGGGATCTGTGAATAATTATTCCTATAGTTAATTGAGCAAACTGCATGGTTAAAAGAAATTCAATGTACTCCAGAATTTTATTTTTTATATTTGCTGATTAAATTAAAAAAGAGGGAATAAAATTTATTTTGATGTATAGCACCCTCATTCAATATAAAGTTATATTTAACAGATTCTCATAATTTTCATTATCCTTTCTACCTCCTGAAAATTGTCAGTCTCAGATGTCCCTGTCCTTTTTCTCCTAGTTTATATTCTCCAGTCTGAAGGGATTAATTTCTAAACTTACAAAGTCAAACTTGAGTATTCTCCTCCTAAATATTTCCTTCTTGAAACACTTCTTCACAAGACTGACATATTTCCTTCTGAAACTTTTATAAAACAAAAGCAGCAGAAATTAGTTCTATTAGTGTCAGAGAAACTACCCTGTGAGCATATCATGTAAAGCTTATGGAGAATTTAGCTCATAATTATTAAAACCCTGCCTTTGTCACAGTCACAGAAGTAAAAATGCTTCTATTCCAAAAGAGTATCCCTCTGTGATGTTTTATCCACAAACATATAAATTAAACTAAGGATGAAACCAGACCATGACCACTGCAGAAACTGCAAGGCTGTCAAATGTGTAAAGCAATTCTTCAGAGGTACAGTGCTGCAGCTTGTCATGGCAACTCCTCTCACTCCTTCCCACTGATTTTTGGCAAGCATTTCTAATTTTTTTAAGCAATTTTACTCTTTCTCTCGTAGCCTTCCCCCCCCCCCCCTTCACACAGTATGAATGATATCACCAAAAAAGTGAAGAGTCTGCCAAAACATCAGTCTGCAGCCACTTCAGACAGAAGACTGAAGACACACCTAGCCCACAAACACTGTAATGCTGATGTTTTCACAAGCACAGCAGTCCAGCTGGCAATAAAAGCTCATTTTTTTCCTGCAGAAGACATTGTATGTTGTTGAGCCATTGATGTTTACTGAAAAGCTTTAGACAAGACCCTGTTTAAAAGCTCTGAGAGTCTATAATCTCTATTACTCCTGCAGGAAAATTTTATGCCAACAGTCTCCAATTATCCTTGCTTTCTAAAGTCCCAGCTTGCTGCCCCTCCACCTTTCTACAGCCAAAGCACACAGGTGCTCTGATTAGAACAGGAGGATTTCTAAGATTAGGCTCCCAGAGCATCTTTAGTAAAAGGATTTATGGAAAAAGGCAGTCTTCTCCATCTGCACTGCAGCCACAATTTCTTCCACTCATCCTATTTGTTGTTCTCTCCAAACTATGCCACACATGCCATGAAAATTCCACAGTGCCTGACTGCCCCCCAGTTCAAGTTCTGAGTCTGCAGCCCCTCTAACTCAGTGCCAGAAATGTCTCTGGGACAAAGCATGGTGCATTAAATAATGGTGCAATCCGCTGGCAGGATTCTAAGTCAGCTTGTAGGATTTCTCCCTCCCTTGGAACCATCTGGGGGTTTGCTGCCCAGGAGCAATTGTCCTGAGTGTTTGACCAAGCAGTTCAAGGCAGCACCAATGTGCCATTTCTCTGGGATCAAAAACAGGGAGTGGAAAAATTGAGTTTTTACACCTGCCTCTGGCCACTTTGTGAAGCCCATGAAACACTCCTGTGTGTTTAGTGGGTACAAATGGTTGTGGGTCTCCCACAGCTGCTCCTTCCCCACAGGAGCTGGGATTGCCCCCAGGGATGGCTCTGCTCCTTAGGTCAGGTGGCAAAGGTAATGCCCCAGGATCTGCAATTGTGACCCAAGCAGCTCCAAACATTTAAGGACACAGGGCATTCCTGACTGCTGCAGAACCAAAAAGGGCAAATGGCACAAGGTCTGTGACCAGAATTTCCTCAGACTAAATATTCTACCAACGTGCTTCCTCTCCAGCCTGTACTGTGCACCTCTAATAAGAGTAACACAGCTCTGCCTGAACAGAGTCAGAGCTCAGACCTTTCCTTTTGTCCTTCCTTTTGCTCTTGCACAGGAAACAGAGGAAAAAATTTAGATTAGCATTCCAGGCTGTACAGATCATAAGCAGCAAGTGGGTGAAAATCCATTCCCAGGGTGCTGCCACAAGGTGCTGCATATGAAGCATTCCTTAGTGAGTCCATGGCTGCCATTCCAAACATTTCCTTATTTCTCCTTATGGATAAAAATGTTGCAGAAATCTAAAACCAATAAAAGGACCAAGAAATAAGTCCATGGCTGCCATTCCAAATATTTATTTCTCCTTATGGATAAAATGTTACAGTAGTCTAAAACCAATAAAAGGGAAAATAATTATCCTGGAGCCTAGGTTTGAAATGTAAATTTTCCTCTTTTGCAAACACGTAGTAAATAAAAGACTGTGTAGTCAGGCACAATAGTTGTCTATCTTAAGGAGTTGGGGAACACAACCTGCAGTTCCTTAGTAAACACACAGCAGTTGAAATCAGAGAATTGGATGGAGATTAAATTAGACAGCAGTGACCAGAACTGAATGAAACAAATGCAAAGTCATTACCAATGGCTGGAAAAAAAACCAAACCAAAAAAAAAACCAACAGAAAAGACTTCACTTGTTTGCTAGTTCAGGTTTATCAGCATATTTGTCAAAGAACACAGAGTACATTGCCTGAGCTGGCTGCTCTTCACAGCCTCTTCCTGCTGTGAATTAACATCATCACTCTTTTCTTTAGAGGTAAATGTGGTGCTGGGGAGGAGACTACCAGGGGGAACAGTAAATATTCTAGAGGAGCAACTCATATTATTTGCAGGGAGAAATCTCACTCCTGCTGTTGGGAATTCTGTTCCTAGTAGTTACAAAGGAAAATTAGGACCTAGGAAATGTTTATTGTTGTAAATTATAGCTTTGTTATTGACCACACAAAAGTGATAAGCGTGGGAAAATTTTAAGTGCTGCACACACAAGACTAGGCAAGCATGGTTATTTCCATGTCTAGAGATGAGAAAGGCAGAGCAAAATGTGGAAAGGGGGTGAATATTTTGACAAATAAGTAGTATTCTTTCAAGGGCCAATGCAGGACCTAGAAGCCATGGGAAATGGATGAAAATCTATTTTCTGAAAATCTATTATGGGCTTCAACACCAAACACACTACCTGAAAAATAGACTGTGTCAAGGTTCTGCTCATTTTATCCAAAAGGCAGCGGCTGGACTTGATCAACACTAAAACATGCCATAGAGAGAATGGGATGTAGAATAGAATTGGAGCTGAAAACTGCATTGCTATCAATCAGCTGCTGAAAGCAGTGCTCAAAACTCTGCCTGTAGCACTGGTTGTATTTACAGCCCTGCCTGTGGTCACATCCAGCCACAAGGAAATTCAGAACACTGGCAGCACAACTTAAAATTTGCAAGGTCCAAGACTACTTTAGTACAGACTTAATAACCAAATTTGCTTTAAAGCTTATTCCTCCATTGTTTATCTTTTTAACACTGCCTGCAGCTGCCTTGTGCCAGAGAGAACCCACAGCTGGCACCAGGAGGGGAGAGGGAGAGGAGAATGCACCAGACTGGGCACCCTGGGAGAGCCCACAAATGGGGAACTGCTGCACGCACACAAATGAATCAATTCAGAAATAAACCTGGGGTTTTTCTGCCCCTCATGTCTCTCTGTGGGCAGTAAATGTGGAGGTGCTGTTGCACTGGGGAGTTCAAGAGCTGTCATGCTGGGCTGCTTCACGTTTTCACAGACTATTTAACATGGCAGAGGACAGCACATCCTTGTGTCCAGCACCAACCTGGGGGAAAAACTCTCCTGGCACATTCAGCACACTTGGAAAATCTGACTTCCATATCATGCACAAGGCACTGGTTGTATTTACAGCCCTGCCTGTGGTCACATCCAGCCACAAGGAAATTCAGAACACTGCCAGCACAACCCAAAGTTTGCAAGGTCCAAGACTACTTTAGTACCGAGTTAATAACCAAATTTGCTTTAAAGCTTATTCCTCCATTGTTTATCTTTTTAACATTGGGAAATAATTTCACACAAGCACAAAAGATGTAAAGGTGAGCTTAAAAAACAATGAAAATAGAAATGGTACATGGATATAATGCCTTTAGAGAGCAGTACTGTATAACTACTCAGATGTTGGAGTTCTAGATGCTAAAAATTTTAAACTTTCTCCACTAACAAACTCTAACTCCCAAGAAAACACTACATTTAACCTAAAGCCACAAAAAAGCTTCCAAATTTAATTAATAAGATTAAACTTATGAATATATAGTTAATTAAAAGGCTATCATATCACAAAGACCTGAGAGTTAAGAGTTTTAGAATATAATAATGTATAAAAAACAAAATAAAAGCTTTAAAACAAAGACAAGTTATTCTTCTTTAACTTTTTCTTCCTTCTTCACAAGTTTAGGTAGCATTATGTAATTAAGCAAAATAATTGCCACTCTTGCCTAATGAAATGATGGGTCCCTGATATTGGAGATTAAATATGGCATTTTAATGAAAGATGATGCAAAAGAATAGTATGGATATGATATGGCAAAATGAATAAGTTAATGATAAAAATCTGTAAAAAGATACACTTCCAGACTCTGCAGTCAATAAAATTGCTGTTGGTTCATCACCTGCTGTAAGATAAGTGAACTGATTTCAGTAATTCTTTATTGGAACCTACTTGTGCTTTCTCAGGCTATTTATAGGAAAGACATTTGAGTTTCTGCAATTATACTTTGTCATCTGAATAAAGCTAGTGAGTTTGAACCCTACTTTTTTTTTATACCTTGAGAAGCATAACTTGAAAACAAGATTTATATTATTCATATTATAGTTATTATATTATAATTATTCATATTATATTACATAAAATTATGCTATACTAAAACTATATTAAAGAATAGAGAAAGGATACTTACAGAAGGCTTAGCAAGATTCTATTCAAATTAAATTTAAAAAACAAATCTAAGTTCTTCTCCTGCTTACACCAATCATTCAATCTTTTACGAAAAAATATATATAATTTGTTATGATACAAAAATCATTTTAGGGAAAATATCGTATTGTTTTACTCAAATGAAGTCTGGTTTTATCTGAGGAGCAAAGACATAATGAAAAACCTGACAACCACTTCATGCTTTCATGGTAAAAAAGCACCACTGAATCAAAAAAATGTTCAAGGTTGCAAGGAGATGCATGACATGAGTTAACTTGAATTTAGAGAGAAACAACAAATCCTCACCCTTTTGCCTTTAAGGACTGCACATTTTTCTTTTAAGTAATCACAGAATAGGTTCTTAAGTGAACCCAGAGCTTTGGCAGTTTTGGCTCCATTCTTTAACCTACTGAGCTAACCAGTGGCATCAAACAGCAGTGCCTGGGAGAATCTCAGTGTCTCTAAGAGAAAAATGGGCAAAATCCTGCCTTTATCAGTGTTCACATGTCACACACGTACCTGCTGAGCATTTATGCCATGATCAGTTGAACACCACAAGCACAGCCTGGTGTTAATAATTCAATGTAATGTTACATACAGTTTCCTGGCACAAAGGAGCCCTGATTAAAGCTGCTCACATTTAGATTCCCATCTGCTCCTTGGGATTTCTGCTCTGCTCAGAAGGTTTTTCTTCAGGTACAGTGCTGCATTGTGGCAGCAGATCTGCAGTCATCTCCCTTCACAGCAGGCTTTTCCACCCCTCAGGAATCATTTAGTCATATACATTAATAGTGAATCAATGTGCCTACTTCCCACCTTGCAAAAATGTAAAACAATGATCATTAAATTGGGTGAAATTGCATCTTCAGGAAAAATAAGACAACAATAACAAAACTGTATTCTAAAGGGAAGGCAAGGAGGTTTTTTGAGAGCATGAAGCTGTCACGACAGGTGACTCATGTTGGGCTGCATTAGTCATATCATGGCACATTTATATAACCAGAGGCAATTGACACAACACAAACTGACACATCACAACAGAGCCTGTCAGCAGAGAGATGCAGAAAGCCAGGCTTTTTAAAGAAAACACAGGGAACAAAGTTTTGTGGCTTTTCCAAACACCACTCAGGAGGACAAAAGAAAAAATAAATGGTGTAAAGCATTCTGTTGTGAGTTACATTTTTGCAGGAGCACACTCTGCCACCCTTTGTAATTTGGAGGATTTGAATTGAGCAGACTTATTGGTCTTGATGGAATGAAGTCACCTGAAATCCCAAGCAGCTTAATGCTTTTGTTGAACAGCAAAATTGGTTAGGCCAGGGGAGCTGCAGGCTCCAGAATTCCAGGTGGGGTCTCACAAGAGTAACAGAGGGGGAGAATCACCTCCCACAGCCTGGCCACACTCCTTTGGGACAGCTCTGCCAGCCCAGGAGCTGCTGGTTTCCCTCTTCTGTGAACCGTGCGCCAACATTTTCACATGGGGCTGCAATTCAGGAGGTGCAGCCTCAAATGGATGTGGAAATGAGTCTGCACAGGCCCACAAACACCTCTGTGGGCTCTTGGAGGGAAGAATGGCCACATTCCAGCTGTGCCAGGGAGTGACAGAGCCTCTCCTTCCTCAGAGCCTCTCTCACAGTTCACTGGGCTAATCTGGGTGCTTAATAAAAAATGTACTGTGACAGCTCCCAAATCCCTGCTCCTAGCGTGATGGACTCGAAATAGTTTATCATTACTGCTATTTCTGGCATCACCTCTGAGCTCCATGGACACTTAATTAGCAGGCAAGCATGGGGAGGCCAGATTGCATCACATGTTCACACTCGTGAACTCCCAAAGGGGGTATTTTGTCTTTCATTAAAAATCTGACTTCTTACATAGATTAGAGTTAAATGCTGGACTACAATTAAATAGGAAATAGTTTTGAAATGCAGCTGTTCAAGTTGCAAACCACAGCACACACACCCCTTAGAGATCAAACACAAGTCCAGCTCTGTTTCCTAAACCTGGAAAACCTCAAGCCTTCATATTAACTTGTGCTACTTTCAGGGTAACCCGCGGCAGGAAGGAAATTATGACTCTGACCCCCTGTTGTTATAAGGCTAATTTATTATTTGATGATGTTATATTATATTAAAGAATGCTATACTAAAACTATACTAAAGAATAGAGAAAGGATACTTACAGAACGTTTAAAAACGCGTGACCCTCTCCAAAGCCCTGACATAGCTGGACCTTGATTGATCATTAAGTCAAAACAATTCACCTGTTGGATAAACCATCTCCAACCACATTCTAAAGCAGCAAAACATAGGAGAAGCAAATGAGATATTATTTTCCTTTTTCTCTGAGGCTTCTCAGCTTCCCAGGAGAAGAAATCTTGGTGAAGGGATTTTTCCAGAAAATATGACAGTGACATTAACACATGGAATCACAAGGTACACCTGCCAAAAAAAGGCAAAGTGCCAAGCTTAGGAAAGTTCTTCAGCTGGTCCTGACAAGCACACAGCCCTAGTGTTCAGTCCCTGGCTCTGCAGAAAGGTCAGGGAGCAGTGGTGGGACAGGGCAGGGAAGCAACACGTGATCCATGATGCTGAACCTCAGTGCATTTTCCCAATTTCCCACACAGAAATCCACCTGCCTCTGTGGGAACACAAATGCTTCACCAAAATCCCCGTCTGGGTGAAGTTTGGAGAGAATGTGAAATGAGCATGGAAGCTGCAGTTGACACTGCTGTTGGCAGTGAGAAGAGAGCATTGTGTCTGACCTACCTCCCACCTCGCATGGGAGTATAGTCATCCCAACATCACAATTAAGCAGCCAAGAGGATATTGCACAGTCAGAAGGACTGTAACAGCAACCCTATAAAATGACCTGAAACATAAATGGCAAAGCAGCCTCTGCTGGTCAGAGGGCTCCATTAACCCCCCTGGTAAGCCCAGCCCAAATGGCAATATTTAACACATATTCTAGTATTTAACACATGGTCTACTTAAGCCTGATCACCACCACAAGTGGGATTGAGACATGCATTGATGGGTCACAAACCTTTCAATCCAAACCTCCATCTTGTGGTATTTGCTGGGTCCCCAGGATGAAGGAGGAATTGAGAATCTGACTCCATGTTCTTAGAAGGCTGATTTATTATTTTATGATATTATATTATTATATAAAAGAACGCTATACTAAAGAATAGAGAAAGGGTACAGACAGAAGGTTACAAAGAATGATAATGAAAACTCATGACTGCTTCCAGAGCCCTGACACAGCTGGAATGTGATTGGTCATTAAGTCAAGACAGTTCACATGAAACCAATGAAACAATCACCTGTTGAAAAACAATCTCCCACCACATTCGAAAGCAGCAAACACAGGAGAAGCAATAGATAATTATTGTTTTCATTTTTCTCTGAGGCTTCTCAGCTTCCCAAGAGAAGAAACTGTGGCAAAGGGATTTTTCAGAAGACATGACAGTGACACCATCTTATCTCTGTGGGACTGGGATTTAATTCAGCTTTTCCTCATTTAATGAACTAGATGTGGTCCTCAAAGATTGCACTGTCTGCAGTGCAATCACTGCAGAACAGAGACCTCACCACAATCTGCCTGTTCAGGGAGAGTTACTAATTTATTTACTAATAAAGTTACTAATTTATTTCCTAATCATGGCTCATCCTTCCTGGCAGAGGCAAGCATTTGGAAGCCAGAAAAGACTTAAACCATGGGGTGCTACTTGGAAAACAGGATGTCACTTTTAATATGACAAGCAGTGGCAGCCTCTAAGGTAGGCAAGATGAACTTTGTGATTTACTGAGCTTGCCACAGGTTCACCTGTGGCTGGTTTTGCATGGCCCAGCTTCTCCCTCCTTGCTTGGAACTTTATAAAATTGGTAGCACTTCTATAATGAAAATAAAGCTTCTATAATAAAAATAAAACAATTAATGTGAAAAGATATTCATGTGTCTTTGCAAATAATATGAGGTCTTTTCTATTTTTCCACTTATTTCATATTCAATGTTAATTTTTACAATTAGAAATTGTTACAAGGAAAAAAAGAACTTAGAGATTTTTTTCACTAACCACATTAGTTTTCTTGTTATTTTTTCAAAGAATATTCTGCATTGGAAGGGACCCACAAGGACCACCAAGTCCAACTCTTAAGCAAATGTTTTTTTATAAAACCTCTTCTCAAATTAAGATAACAGCACACCATGTCTTGAAAATTCTCCAGCATGCTGAGTGCTGCTCTGCTCACTTTTGTGGAGTGAATTGCATGGTTGGAAACATCCTTTCTGTACACCATCCCCTCAGAGGCAACCCATTTAAAATGCAGTACACTTATTTTTGTGTGCTCCTCCTCCCCTCAGCAGGTACACAGCAAACAAAGGCCACTGTAAATAAGTGCATTTCACCATCAGCACAGCATTTCAGTGTACTCTGCACTTCCCATCCAGTCACACTGCTAAAGATGAACACTAAATTGAGCAAAAATAACCTGAAATAAAACTATGTCACCCTCACATAAGGCTTCATCATTATTTACAAGAGAAACCCTCAGAGAAAGAGCCATGCTTTTATTTGTGTTTTTGTTGCTTGGTTGGTTTTTTTTGGGTTTTTTTTTTTTTTAATTTTGGTTTTGGTATTTGAAATGGTAATAGAGAAGAGGAAAAAAAAAGCTGTAGCAATGTGATCAGCCCATCCTAAGGGGAATATCTTTTCACTCATCAGGCTATATTTAGAACCACCACTTGCTAAAAACACTGTCACCTAAAATGAATTTACAGAAGAGGCTTTGCATTATACACATGGCCTGAAGCACTTACACTGCAGCACCACAGCAAGGAAAATCCAAGTCTGATTGTACAATCTCACATCAGCTAATTTGTACCAGTTTCATACAGATTTCAGCGTTTAGCATTCATTTGCTCTTTTTGCTCAGGAGCTCCTCCTCCATTTGATTTTTAAATAATGTGCCTGCTCTTGCTCAAAGGAGCAGCTGTACTCAAACACCATCCTCTTGATACTAATTTCAAGATATCAACAAATCAAAAATTTCTACAATAAAAACAGTGCAAATAGGAACACTGGGCTTATTCTTTAAGTTGTTTGGGTTGGTTTTTTTTTTCCTACAGCAGGAAGTTCAAACCAAAGAAGAAAAAAAGAATATTTTTCACCTTCACCTTTGCACATCAGCCTCACATGAACACATATAGCAGACTTTATTTTCAAGGGTAGGGCTCTCTCCCCTGTCCCAGAATCATCTGTTTTCCTGCATGAACCCTCTGGGTATCTTTCTGCACATCCAAAATTCACTCAGATATGAAGGAATGCAACTGTATTAGCCACATGTAACCTCTAATATTAATAATTTCATAAGTTGCATCTTCTAATCATAAAAGACAATAAAACCTGAAATATTTCTTGTATCCAGTTTTGTCCCCATCTCTCAACATCCTGAATGCATGATGCACATTTTGGTTGCTGAAGGCCTTTGAGAGGCCATAAAGCAAAAATAGCAAAGTCTGTAATGTATTTTAATTGGGAAAAAAAGAAATATTTTACATGGACAAAAGACATTTCCAGGAAAAAAAGCTACTAGAAGCAGGGGAATTGCCTCCCCAAATTACAGTTTAATAGTTTAAATTCACAGTGTGGTTTCCACTTCTTTCTCCTCTCATTAGGATGGAGGGTCTATGGATTTATTTGGGATCAAAGAGCCTCGTTAGGTACTGTTGTTTCGCTTGATGAGAACAGAATATTTCAATGTAATCACCTTTATTATTTGCCAATTGATGTGTTGTTGGGCCTGAGAATCTAACCCTTGTAGAAAACAAAACTTATGATCTACTGAGTTCACTGATCATTTGAAAGCATTGCATTTATCCTGATCTTTGTGCCAAAAACCTATTCTGGAGGCACTGTTTGTGCAATATCTCACTTCCAAATGGAGATAATTCACTCGAGATACTGCTCTTGGAGAAGAAATTATGTCATTTGTACCCAGTTCTGCATGCATTTGAAACCACATGGAACAAACTTTCCCCAGGCCTTAATCCTATTCCTGATAATATTAGTGGCCAGTATAGGAAATCCAAAAGCAAAACCTTTTTCCTACAGTGACTGCATAAATTTACTTTAACACATATAATACTGCTTAGGCAAGAAGTAGGGCAGACAACTGAAAGAGCAAAGTCTGGAGCATATTGAACTAGAAATGGAAGGCTCCCCACACTTTAAGCCCTTTGCAATTGTGACTTGGACCATGGCAGAATTACTCTGGGGATAAGAGATTGCTATTTATGCAAAAGACAGTAAATGCTCAATGGCAAAACTCCAGTGTCCTGCAGAAATATCCAAATGAGTGAACTTGACTCATCTGAAGGGTGGGCAGTTGGAGAGGAAGATCCTCTTCAGTTTGTGTGACCCCAGGAACAAAGCTCTGGCACTTCCCATGCCCAGCTCTTTGAGATCCAGCTGAGATAAGCCAGTATATTGACTTCATTAAATAAATTAAATTACATAAATTAAACTATAGCAATGTCCCAGAATAACTCTTCTGTGTCAGCCACAGCAAGTATATTCCAGATCTTCTCCACGTGCTACAGCACTCCAGGCCTCAGAATAATGCAGAATAATGGCCTTTCAGCATGAGTGCATCACAGGGACAGGCAAGGCACAGGCTCCTGTCACCACCCTTTATGGAGCCCAAACACAACCACTCATCTCTTGTTTACAATGAAAATGCTTAATGGAAGAGCACAACTTACAGTCCACAAGTCAAACTGGCTAGGATCACTAGGAGATAAATGAATGTTTTAGAATTAATTCTGTATCTCCAGTATTTACAATAAATTATTTATTACTTATTTTTAATAAATTCTGTATCTCCAGTACATCTGTACTGGCCAGCATCCCCCTTCTTCAAACACAACAGGACACATAAGGCTGAGCTCACTTGTGGGTCATGTATTTTCCATACCATCCATCAGTCCTGCCTTTGGCCATGCTGCCAAAACCATACACAAGTGACACACAATTTATCTCTCAGTGATCCTAGTTTTATAATAAACTTATAAAAAATTTAAATTTAAAAAAAATTAATTTTATTAAAAAATTTAAATCTCAGTTTTATAATAAATTCTGCATAATAATTTTTTTTATAATAAATTCTGTATCTCCAGTATTTATTCCATCTGTACTGGCCAGCACCCCTTTCTCCTTCAAACACAACAGGACACATAATGGTCAGCTCAATTCTGGGTTCTCTATTTTCCATACCATCCATCAGTCCTTCTTTTGGCCATGCTGCAAAAACCATACACAAGTGACACAGGCTAGGATCACTGAGAGATAAATGAATAATTTCTCTCCCAGTGATCCTAGTTTTATCATAAATTTATAAAAAAAATTAAATTTAAAAAAATTAAAAATTTAAACTAAAAAAAATTTAAAAAATTTAAATCTCAGTTTTATAATAAATTCTGTATAATAATTTTTTTAATAATAAATTCTGTATCTCCAGTACACCTGCACTAGTGAGCATCTCCTTTCTCCTTCAAAGACAACAGGACACATAAGGGTTAGCTCACTTCTGGGTTATGGATTTTCCATACCATCCATCAGTCCTGCCCTGAGCCATGCTGCAAAAGCCATACACAAGTGACATAGGCTAGGATTGCTGAGAGATAAATGAATGTTTTATAATAAATTCTGTATAATAATGGCCTTTTATAATAAATTCTGTATAATAATGGTTTTTCATAATAAATTCTGTATAATAATGGCCTTTTATAATAAATTCTGTATAATAATGGTTTTTCATAATAAATTCTGTATAATAATGGCCTTTTATAATAAATTCTGTATCTCCAGTATTTATTCCATCTGTGCTGGCCAGCATCCCCTTTCTCTTTCAAACACAACAGGACACATAAGGGCCAGCTCAATTCTGGGTCCTCTATTTTCCATACCATCCATCAGTCCTGCCTTGAGCCATGCTGCAAAAACCCAAAAATTAGATTTATAAGGGATTTCTCTGCTCTGTTGCAATGAGGACCCATGCCCTGTGTTTCACTCAAAGTCTTTACACGTGCTCACCAACCTGGAAGCCAGGATTAGAACAAATATCCTATGACTGCACAGGGAAGTTCCAAAGCCTCCCACTTGTTCCAGAAAACATTTCTTTTAGAGCAAACTAAATCCAAATGCGAGGCTCTCCAAAGTGTCAGGGTTTGGTTTTTTTTTTATTTTTTGTCCTAGACTTGTATATCTGGGTCACACAGTCATGTAACAGCCTTGGCTGTGATCACAGCTATTGATTGCAGGGCTGAAAGTGGCAGGATAAATGCTATATAATAGCAGCAAGAAGGGTAGACCAGGTCAGTCTTTAATTGGTAAGCACATGCTTGCTGAGAGCAGCTGCCAGAGCACTGCCCTAAAAAAATGAAGATTTTTTATTTTTTTATGGCAAAGAGTTAACAACATAAAAGGGATCTCGTGCCTGAAAAGAATTAATAACTAATTATACAATAATTAATAAATGTTAATATTATACATTATCTCAATATTACAATTTAAAATATTTTTCTCTTGCATGCACAACCAAGAGAATTAGTCTAAATTGTTTTCTAAAATAGATTGTTTAAAGAGTATTAAATCCCTAGCCATCAGATACTGCTGGTCTGCATTTGACTTTTTAAATTTGTTTTTCAGAAGGGAAAAAAAAATTCTTAATCAGTCCATCACAAAAATGAATGTTAGTAGAATATAAGGATATATATGATGTATATTATACAATATATAATAGAATGGAATATTATATTCTATATATTATAGAATATAATGATCTATATGATAGAAAATACATAGCATATAATGATTTCTAGATTACAGTCATCTATGGTTTTGAGTAAGGAGTTCAAAGTTCCTAGAAATCAGGAAAGATTTGGAGTTACCATTTGTACAAGGACTTGCACTTCAGCTGTAATAGACCACACAACATCAAAAATAAATAAAAACAAAATCTTTTAGTTATGCATAATATATTGGAATAGAACTCCCTCCTTGTAATAGAATGTTGATTTCCTCAGACCTTTACTATCTAAAATATAATTTCCATCAAAATTTAAGTATCAAGGGTTGCACAGGATGGACTACAGCCAGAACTGATATATTGAAATAGAACTCCCTACTTGTAATGAAATCATTTCTTCGACCTCTAGTATCTAAAATATCATTTCTGTCAAAATTTTAGCATCAAGGGCTGTACTATGGAATGGACTACAGCCAGAACTAATATATTGAAATAGAACTCACAACTAATGATGATATTGTATAATATATTGAATACAATATAATATATTGAATACAATATAATATATTGAATACAATATAATATATTGAATACAATATAATATATTGAATATAATGATTTCTTCAGAACTTTACTATCTAAAATATAATTTCCATCAAAATTTTAGCATCAAGGGTCGTACTATGGAATGGAGCATAGCCAGAAATAATATACTGAAATAGAACTCACTACTTGTGAGCTCTATTTATTGAGTTATATTTAATATTGATTTCTTCAGAGATTTTATTATCTAAAATAAAATTTCTGTCAAAATTTTAACATCAAGGCTTGTACTATGGGAATGGATTATAGCCAGAACTATTGTGATTTAGGGGCATATTTTTATTGTATAATAAAATAATCACAAGTGAAAATCGCAGTGTGACTTTAAAATGTAAGAACAAATACAATTAATTAAACTCTGTAATTAAAGTAGCCATCCTTACAGAAAAGCAGCAGAACATGAAAGACAAGCAGCAGCTCAGGCACCTGTTAAAATTGGTTTGCTCAGGACAGCTCTCCCATGTTTCTATTAATTAATTATGCTGCATAAACAGGAGCAGCACTGATTAGAGCCAATCTGCTGAACACGCTGCAACAATGGCACAATGGCATCTAAATGCTTTATTTTATCTTTATTACCTCAGGGTAATGAATTGTAATGTAAAGAGCTGATGAGTAATTAAACTCATCAGCTGTGGATTCAGAGGTATTTTTAGTGTCACATGATGGCAAATGCTCCCAGGAGCAGCGAGGATGTGGTTTCACAGCTTGTATTCTATTCCTTAACAGGTCCCATGAGGAAGCACTTCATGCTGCCTCTAAATGATGAAATTAGCAATGAGCACTGTATTGATCTTCATTTTGTATTTCTTCCCTGCACAGGTTCAAGAACAGGAGACAACTTGGTGAGCTGAGGCCATTTTTTGCCCACTGAGTGCCACCTGGGATACAGCAGCTCTTTTGCCCCCAAAAAACCACATACATGTCAGCGGATGGTATTATATATATATAAAATAAAATAAATATAAAATAAAATAAAAAGTTATTATATATATAAAATAGCCAAGGTCTATCCTAAACTCTTTTCACTGCTCTAATTTCTAGTATTTCTAATTTCTACTCTGAATTTCTACTCTGAATTCATCCAAGACTAGGTTATACATCTTGGTTTCTAGAGCAGCCCTTAATGAAACAGCAAATTTCCTTCCTTGCTCTGAACTTCTCAAAGCAATCACACAGTGCAATCACAGGCCCTTGGGGCTTCCAACCTGCTGAAATAAAAACTTCAAACTCTTTTAGATTTCACTCAAATGAAATGCTCTTTGAATTAAATGCTTCTTGACCCCAGATGGACTTTCCACTACATACTCCACTCCTACCTATCCAACAGCACTCCAAGTAAAATCTTTCCAGTTCTTTTTACCACAATTAAATTTTCTTCATCTCTGATGGAAATACCTGTTCTTATACATTGGATTATTATATTGGATTGGATTCTTGGATTTTTCTAATTTTTGTATTTTTTATATTCTTGGATTTTTATAATTTTTTAAAAACTAAAGAAGGGTAAAGAGAGCAACTCAACAAGCAATTAGTATGCTTCAGTCCTTTTCCTAATGAGGAAATTGGAGCTTTCAAAGAAAAATCCTTGTGATTAGTTGCCAAAAGCTTGTCTGCACACCATCTGCTGCACTTTGTCTGAGTTCACCAAAGAGAATTAATTTCTTAGAGCACCCATATCTGATATTCCAGCCCTCTGTTGGGCTGACATTGTTCCACATTTGGGCACTACAGACACAGTTTGGTCAAGGGCCCTGAAATGAGTATTTATTACAAAGCATAAATGCAGGAAATGGAAAGAGGACACTGCAAGCAGACAACAGGAAATTGTGCAAGCTACAAAATGAGCTGCAGCTACTGCATCAGTGATTGATCATAAAGGCAAATAAAAAATCAACAACTTTGGCACCCTCACAGCAGGCAGCAAAAGATAAAAACACCATATTTGTTTATAAAAAATACCATATTATATACCATAAAATAGTAATAAAATAAAATATAATAATAATAATAATAATGGATATTTAGTTATAAAAAATAAATAAATGCAAAAAAAAAACCCACATAGAAACCACCTCCTACTTTCTTAAGCAGGAATGTCAGTGCATGTTTGGTTCTATATCCTGACTCTCCTGCTCACTGAATTAAGCCAGTTTCAGGCTCACAGGTGAGCCAGGCTCATCCCTGCTGAGCAGCACTGGGGACTTTCCCTTTTCTCTGTTTTATTCAGCCAAATGTCTGCCAGAAGAACTAACAGTGAGGGGTGATGCTCTTTGCTTTCTACACCTGAAATGAATGATTAATGATTTCAGACATCACCCACCTCAGGCTTGGAAATCCTCCTGGAGTTCCAAACATCCTACTAAGCATTCAGTTCTTTCATGTTGTGCTCCAGATTGCAGCTCAGAGCAGAAATATGATGGCTTGGCGATTCAGCAGTTTCATTCCATCCCTGAGCTCTGCAGGAACCTGCCCTGTGCTGCACAGCTTTGGTCCATCCCTCACAGATTTGTGACCATCCCTCACAGATTTGGGACTGTCCCTCACAGCTTTGGTCCATCCCTCACAGATTTGGGACAGTCCCTCACGGCTTTGGTCTGTCCCTCATGGCCCTGGGACCGTCCCTCACTGCCCTGGGACCGTCCCTCACCGCCCTGGGACCGTCCCTCACGGATTTGTGACCATCCCTCACGGCCCTGGGACCGTCCCTCACAGCTTTGGTCTGTCCCTCATCGCCCTGGGACCGTCCCTCACAGATTTGGGACTGTCCCTCACAGCTTTGGTCCATCCCTCACAGATTTGGGACAGTCCCTCACGGCTTTGGTCTGTCCCTCACGGCCCTGGGACCGTCCCTCACGGCTTTGGGACCGTCCCTCACTGCCCTGGGACCGTCCCTCAAGGCCCTGGGACCGTCCCTCACCGCCCTGGGACCGTCCCTCACAGATTTGTGACCATCCCTCACCGCCCTGGGACCGTCCCTCATGGATTTGGTCCATCCCTCACGGCTTTGGGACCGTCCCTCACCGCCCTGGGACCATCCCTCACGGCTTTGGGACCGTCCCTCACACCTTTGGTCCATTCCCCACAGCTTTGGGACAGTTTCCCACACCTTTGGGACCATCCAGGGAAAAGCCACCTCTGTCTCAGTGGGGTGGGCACCCTTGAGGAGCAGGTGACACCTCCATGGCAGTGGGTAAGGTGACCAAAGCCCATCTTCCCAACACAGAGAGCTCTGCATTGTCCTAAACAACCCCGAACTGCAGCCAGGCACATCCATCTGCTAATGCACAATGTCCCTTCCTGTATTTTTGTTACACCTTTGTCATTACTTCTGCATTAATCTCTCACTGATGTTCTAGATATTGTCCTGTTCCTAAAAATATTCCATCTATCTTACTGCTTTTAATTTTTTTTGTTTGTTTTTGGGTTTTTTGGGGTCTCCTGTGGGTTTTTTAATTTTTTTTGGGCGAAGGGGTTGTCTTATTCCAGCTCATTTTGGAGCTGAATAAGGAAATAACACATAGATCACTCCACAGAAAATCACTAGAAATGCTCTATTGCTGGTTGATCCTGGCCAATATATCCAGGCTGTGTTTTGAAATCACCTAACCAGGGAACAGGACCAATATTTCATAGCATAGCTGAGTGCTTAACTGTGTGAGAATAACACCATTTAAAATCAATGCATGATTATTCATTCCTGAGACATTTTGGTGATATTCTATTTCGAGAACTCTCTCCAGTGAGATGGTATTTCCATCTGTAATAGCCTCACCGTGACAGAAGAATAAAACTGACTTTCTGACACTGGGTCTTCTCTGATCAAAGCACTTTTTCCAGTCAGAAAACACATATTTTTTCAGTTCTTCAAGCAGACAGGACTTCACATCACATACTTCAGCATGAGACTGAAATAATAACACTTGTCTTACACTGCAATATTGAAATAATGGCGCATGGTCACACTGCAGTATCAAGAGATTATTAACACTTAAAAACAGAAGTATATTTTAGTGCATTTATCAAGAACTATATTGTGATTCTCCCTCTGCTACATAGAAGAAAAATGTGCTAAAAAATGTACATGGGTCACTGCATGCAGTAGATGAAGCATGAGAATGGGAGCTGTGCTCCTCTGCATTCTAGCCCCAGCTTTGACAATCATCATCTTGCTTCAGGCAAATCACTTGGAACTCTTGGGTTGCAGCCTCTCTATCTACCAAATAATTAAAAATATTTTACTGTGCAAAGCTTTCACCATAAATTAAAGGCTAAGGGAACTATTATGTCTGAATTAAAAGGGACTGAAAACAATTTTTAGCTGCAGACTCTGAGCCAAGCTCAGTCCAGTGGTAACCAAATGTAATCCAGATGAAAAAACCAGGATTTCATTAAAAGCCTCACAAAGCTTTTTTTTTTTGACTGCATAAACACACAGAGCAACACCAGGCCCCAAAAGCTCAGCTAATTAAGCAGGTTTATAGAGAAATAAGATTACAAATTGATGTGCTGGGTAATAGACTTACAGCTGAAATGACCATCCATGTGTGTGTGTGAGATAAGAGCTGAACATCTCTGACATTTCAGCGCAATAGCTGTGCCTCCCATTGTGCCACAGGGCTTTTCCCTTCTCTGCAACTCCCCCAGCTCCTCACACACTCACCAACTCCTAATGCCTCCTTTCAAAAGGCACTGCTATGCATTCCTGACTCGTGGAAAAGCAGAATATTGAGATTTTAGTGGCCAGCTGGTCACACAGAACACTGCACCAAAGAGCACACGAGCATGAAAGCAGTTCCAGACTGCACAAGTCTGGCCTTATCTACCCACAGTGCCGCTGATTTTTGCTCCATTTTATTTCAGAGAGCTTTCTTCATGCCTGCTAGAATAAGATCTATTTACCTACTTTGGTTTTTAAAAGGTCACCTTTTCCCTGGGATAGAAATCTGAAGTTCCATTCTATTATAAAAGCTTGAAAATGGAAGAGTGGCACTGTGTTTCTGCTTGAGTTTTACCACTACCTATCTTTTTACTTAAAAAGACCTGGACAAAAAAAAAAAAAAGTAGGAATTCATGCATAAATTGTATTTTTTAATATAAATTTGATTTAAAGTAAAGGGTAATCCCTTTAGTGTAAATGTAATTTATATTAAAAATATGGAATTTATATAAAATCAAGAGGAAAAGCAACATGGACTAGATTTCCCTAAAGAATTGTAATACCTGAAATTCAGGTTTTATCTCTTCTGACACAGCTTAAGTTGAAAAAAAAACCTGCACAAGCTATTACATAAATCTAAGAGATAACTGCATGGTAAAAATCTCCAACTGCAACCCACAACTATCTAAACTGCTATGAAAAACATATGTTTGACATAAAAATAACTGGCATTATGTTACCATGCAATGAAATCTCAGTATAAGTCATAGTTAATTATACATTCAGGGGAAAAAAAGTGAATAATTTAACCCACATCTCTGAAAAAAACTCAAAAGAGCGAAGCAAAAAACATCCATCAACCCATTGTATCCCTACAGCATATTTCCACACAACCCTAAAAGGAATGAGCAACAAAAAGTCTTATTCTTTACTAATTGAAGGATCCATCAAAACCCTAATTAAGACTTTTCTGAAGCAAGGTGATTACTCACCAAGCTCTGCACTTGGTGATGGCTCTGATGATGTGCCCTAAGGACCATTCAAGGCCCAGCAGAGTTTGGGGTGGAGTTTTGGGAGCAGGCTGGTGCAGAATAAGCAAATTGCCATGAAAATGGTCCAGCCATGGACATTTGTGCTCCAGGCAGGGAGAGCAGAACTGCCCTGACGACCTGTCCTTCCTTTCACTCCCATTTCTGCAGCATCTCACTGACCCCTGACAGTCCAACTAAGTTGTTTTTTAGTACATTGTCTTAGTAAATTGTTTTTTTTTTCTAAGAAGGCAATTCAGACATGCATTTCTACATGAATACCATAACTATCAACCATTGAATTCACTTTTTGAGACCTAAAGCAGTAATTTCGTTCCTCCATCTGATTAGGGACTGTATGTTAATGAAATCTGCACATCTGGGCTCCTTTTGGTCAATGGTGAAATGGGATCCTGTCAAGGGCTTTTTAGCCATTCCCACAAAGAATTTGGCTTCCTATTTTGTGTAACTTTATTAGCAAGCTTCTCATTATTTATCTGATTATAGGTTGGAGGATTTCATGGTTCTTTTGTTTATATATAGCACAGTGGCTAATTGCTTTTTGTAGCCCTGAGGAGATGAGGAAAGTCATTTTATTATCTACATTCATGATCATTTGATCAACTCATGTGTAGGAAAGAAAGGCTTTACTTTCAACTCATGTAGAATGTCTGGGATGTTAAATATGAATTTGGCCTCAACTAAATCCCAAATTAAGGTATTGGCTTCCAGAATCTGGAAACCAGAGGACACAGCCCAGTTCAGGGGAAAGTGCAGCTCTTTGCTGCTCAGGAGATCCAATTTAACATTCCTGATGGTTTCCTCTGGCATAAAAATCTACTATTTCTTTAATGTGATTATAGGATTATGGCATTGTATTTTCTATCTGAGAATTTTCTTGGGTTTATAGACTTTAATCTCTGACCTAATTGAACAGAAGCCATTTCCTCTTCCCCAAATTTCACTCACAGTGTCTGCACCGCTCACTCTCATTAGCACCATGCTCTAAAATCAGTACTTGTGCTGATCTTACCTAGGTAGAAGGTTTTACAAAGGTTTATTTCCTGACCTTTAGCAGCCTGCAGGAATGACAAATTCAAGTCACATACTACAGGGCTGAATTGTGCTAACAACAACAGGGATTCCCAAAAACACAAGAGAGAAACCCTGGGTGTTAAAATGTTGAGATAAAATAGTGATTTGGGACAATGAACAGCCAAATATTTTGGTTGTCCCTTTAATGTAAAAAGTGTTGCAAAAAAGATCCTTTCCTTTCCTTCTTCATCTTTTCTAACACCAGATATCATACCTTGTTATTCTCTCATACCTTGATGCAATCTAGCTATAATTAATGAATCATCTAAACAACTTAACTCCCAAATCTTTTTGCTCATTTGAAATATTTTAGCTTAATCAATTCAGATTAAAAAGAAGTTTAAAAAAAATTATCCAATAAACAAGAAGGGTAAAAAGAGAGTCACCAAAGTGGAAAAAAACAAGAAAGTTTTTAGGAAAAAACCCTAAAAAATGTGGTGAAAAGACAGAATCTAGTTCAGGAAAAAAATACAGAACAGTGCATGTAGGTCAGCAGCTTGCAGGGTTTGTGTGCACCTCTATTCCTTTTGCTGGGTCCTTTTTACATATTGTTTCCATAATTTTGTTCATAATCACTTTGGAAAGGGAATAAATTAAAACATGGATAAGGTTTTGCAAACCAGAACTATTTTTTGCAACTCCTCCAAAGATAGAAGTGGATTTTGAGATGCCACACAGTCACAGGATCTGCTCACCCTTCATGCAAACACTGAGGCTGCACTCCCTGCTACATCTTCTGAAAATGCAGCAATTATTTCTGGTCATTCTGCAATGCCAGCCCAGACAGCTTCCAACCCATCTGAATGAGGTACCTGTACACACACTGCCTTGAAAGATTTGGTCAGAGCTCACCATAATTAGCCCGATTGCCATTTGTTTCACCAGGCTTTGAATGAGGGCAGCATCATTGGGCTCTTGAATATTCCGGCAGTGCTGGATGGATTTTAATGGGACAACATCTACTGCAGGAGCCCAGATAAAGTGGAGATAAACATGTAGGTTTTAAAGACTTGCCCTCCCAAGTGGGGCTTGCTTCATCTTTACCAAGCTTGAATTATCCTAGAAACAGAGAAAATATGAAGCAAAGTATAAAATATTGGGCAGGCCAACTGTAAAGAAGGGAACATACAAATAAAACCGCATCCAGTATATAATAAAAACACAAACAGCAACATGTGGTACATTTGCAGTTCAGCCCCAGGCCTGCTTTGCCACACAGAACAGTAAGCAAGCAGCAGTTCTGCTGCTTTGATAAAATTCTCAGCATAAACATGGTTAATCAAAATACTCTGTAATAATTCTGTAGTTGAACATTATTTCATAATGTATCAGTCAT
This sequence comes from Molothrus aeneus, assembly GCF_037042795.1. Taxonomy (NCBI): domain Eukaryota; kingdom Metazoa; phylum Chordata; class Aves; order Passeriformes; family Icteridae; genus Molothrus; species Molothrus aeneus. Next base: position 6,095,810 of record NC_089651.1, on the reverse strand, counting down.
GGGTAGGAGATCAATGTATGCATCCAAATGCTGACCATCATCATACAAGACAGGCTCTCAAAGGTACTTGTGTATGACAAGAATTTACTTAACCAATTTATGGATTAAAAGTAATCATCTTTGCAGTCCCATAAATCTGCATTTTAGTGGTTAAAGTGCTCAGAAGCAAGGATCTCATCAAAACAGAATAGATATTTAGGGAAACATTTTTTTTAAATAGCAACATTTAGAGATAGGGCAAATACATTTAACATTCACTTTTCCATTCCAGCAACTGGTGATGAGAATACAGAACTGACTGTGCTAACACACTTGGAGATGTGTTAACAAAAGACACCAATGGAGTTTTTGCCTTGAAATGGAGGACTTGCTTACAGAAACACCTCTCCTCATTTGTCTCTGTTCTGTGCACCTCTGAAAGCAGCATCTCAGTCACCTCTTAGCCATTATGGCAGTGAAAACATTGACATGAAACCCTGGGCTGATCTGGGTCCAGATTTACCAGGACATTTGTAGAGTGCCTACAGGAGACAAAAGAAGCTTGCTGACAAACTGCCTGCTCTGCTTGCAGGTTTTCTCTTACATGGCATCACTTACACGCCTTACATTCCTCCTGCAAACTTCTAAGTGGTGCCTGGGTTTGCCATCCCAAGTGCGCAACACCCAGGAGAGAGAAACAGGATTATGCAGATTTCAGTCACACCTCAGGGAAAATCAGACCTGAGGGCAGTTGAAGTGCAGTAGGGAATGCTGTGAAGAAACAATCTGAACAGTGCAGGACAGGGAGAATTTTCTAGAAGAAAAAACTAAGAAGGGGGAAAGTATTTATAAAGCTTGAAATGGGTGAATAATTTGGGACATCTGTATGGAGGAGAGAATGGTGCTGTACTTTGGAAAAAGGAGCTTATTTTTCTGATTCTTCCCTACCAAGTCCTCTTGTGGCAGCCTGATGCGAGTGCAAATACAGAACAGACATAGAAATGATTAAATATAGTGCAGAGGGTGAGGGGACATGGTTCCAGCTCTATGTACTTCATGATCCCTATTTCACTGTGCTTTTCTTACAAGTCCTGTGTTCTCCCAAATGAGGCTGCTGTTCAAGCTCTAAAAGATTCTCCATCTCCTCTCTGCTCACCTGAAGACTCACAGCAATCTGTTCCTCTAGCTTCATCACTGAATAGCTTCTTCATGAATATCATTTTCATTTAAATGATTGCACTGTTTTTCTTCCACCTATTCATGTACAGCTCTAAAATTACAATTTAAAAAAAGTCTGAGGTGGGTACTTTTTTTTTTTCTTCTACCTACTTATAGTTATTCTTTTTACTTTTCCTTTGCAGAAGGAAAAAGTGAATAAAGTACACGCCACTGTGCCAGGGAGACACACTGGGAATTATGACAAATCTAGGCTATCTGTAGTACAGGAGATTTTCTTGTCACTTCACTCTAGCTATGTGCAATGAAAAAAAATCAAGCTTTTCAGTGTTCTGCAAGAAAATTATAATGATAGCACCCTGCATTTCAGTTCAAACCACTGTTCTGCACTTTATTCCATTGGCTTGCTGAAGAAAATAGAAGCCTTTGCTGAAGACTCTTTGTACCATTTTGAGTTTAAGAATGATGCTCTTTTTAGAATGATAGGGAACAGCTCCAGGAGGGGAAAACTCTAATGGGAAAATGTTGTGCACTGCATCCTCCAAAAAGAGTGATTTTTGAAGAACTCTGCTGGTGGATACCATAAAATAAGATGGTACATGAATAATTTCAACTGGAACAGAACTATGAGAATAAAGGCATGATTATACTGCCTTTTTTTTTTTTTACCTAAGCAAATTTAATTGTCATTTAGATTCCTTGGATCAAAAAAGATGTAATTAAGCTGCCTTTTCTCTCCCCTCTGTTAATATATATATACATATATATATATATATATATATATATATATATATATACATATATATATATAGTGGAGAAAATGAGGGGTATAGATAATAACACCAGAGCATTTACACTTGTGAAAAATGTTATACTGGGAGAGTAGATGCAAAATTACCTACAGAGCTGAGAACAGGGATGGTCCCCAATGCCACCTGAGATGTGACATCCTCTACTGGGCACATTCCAGTTCAGGATGTTTCAAAGAGCTTATTTGCACTTTCAGGCCGAGCTGTTCTTAAATTCACTACATAAAAATGGCATCTTTTCCTAATGGAGTCAGAAGACATGTGTCAGTTGCCCAGAAGCATTTACACTCTGTTAACAATGATGGAATCTCCTCCTGAAGATTTTATTATTATTCCCTCCTGAAGATTTGGCCTCACCATTTTATTCAGTTTTTTCATGCTCAGATTTCTCATTTCATCACTGAAGGATAACTGGAGTTACATGAATTTACTGTAAGTTTTGCTTTCATCTTCTGCATGGCATTTTAACACTCTTAAATTTATTATTGTAGTATCTTATTTTATTTTTTAAAGTCTTTCTTCAGTTTAACTTTTTTCCTACCTCTTCATTATCATTTAAAACAGAGTTGCTAATATTTAATTGAGAAGCCCATAAGAGAAAAATAAGCCTTAATAACACATTAATTATATTTTTACAACTGATAGATTCTCAAGGAAAGCAGAAACTGCAAATCCAGTTACTTAACATACTGAAAGTCAGCTGTAATGGACGATTTAAAAAGAAGGGTTAATCAAATAAAATTCTGAGGGGTTTTTATTAGCTTGGGTTCAATTGTTTCCTTTGCTGCAAGTGATGAGAAACGTGGACTAGATCAAACCACCTGCAGCCCAGAGCACCCAGTTTCTACCTCATGCTCTGCTTATGACCTTGAGGACATCACCCAATTTTTCCATTCCCCTCTTTCCACATTCTCTCTCTTGTTGAGATGGATTTGCAGCTGCCTTGAAATAATCTATTAATGCTTCATGTCCACCTGCTACAGGGAAGATGAATGGTCTGAATAAATTCAGTGAGCTCCTGTCTGGAGGAGCAGACAGGAAGAAGAAAATTCCCGTTCCAAGACAGGCACCTCCATTCTTAAGGGATACACTGAGAACTCTCATTTAGAGCCATCCCTTTGTAAAAAGAGCCTCAAGAAAGAAGGCTCCCAAAGACCTGAAGCACAGCTTCAAAGCTGGCCAGTCTCCAGCAAAGAGAAGCAGCAGCTCTTTCTGGGAATAGGATTGCCATATAAAATCCTAATGAGACCATTAAAAAAGCTCCACCTGCCAAAGCCATCATTCTGTGCACGGTGAGATTTGTGCTTGGTAGGCCTGCCGGCAAAAGGAGTTTTTTCCAAGTCTCT